>NC_048300.1:136135008-136338708 GCF_013100865.1 Trachemys scripta elegans | reverse complement strand
GGGGGTTGGGGGGGGGGGGGTGTGGGGGGGGGGGGGGGGGGGGGGGGTTGGCGGGGGGTGGGGGAGGAGGGGAGAGAGGAAGGGGGGAAGAAATCACAAGCCTCTTAATGGAGAAGTCAAAGTTGTTATTCTTCAAATAAAGGTAAATTCCTCTGCTAAATTTTATTAAAAGAAACCCTGATTATCCATATAAAGTAAAAACATGTTTTTTTAACCTGAGGTTGAAGGCCTTGGTCAGCAGCTGGAATCCCTTTCTCTCTCTCCTCTTCAGCAGATTCTTTATCTTCTGTCAGTGGTTGTGTTTCCTCCTCTTCATTTTCCTCAGAGTTTTCTGTATTTCCTTCTTCTTGGTCATCATCTTCTTCCCCCACTTCACCTTCACCCTCTGCTTTATCTTCAGAGGTGCCTCCTTCAGCTGGCTCTGGATCTCTGCCTGTATCTTGAGTATCTTCTCCATTTTTATCTTCTTCATCCTTATCTTCCCCATTTTCAGCCTCATCTAAATCCATTGGCTTCTCTTCTATCTCAAAAGGATTTTCTTCCTCTGAATTAAAGGATAAGGAAGTGATATAAAACTATCAGCAAACAGAGAAAGCCTAACCGGAAGAAAAAAGCTTAGTGCTTCAAAATCATAACAGGAAAAAAAATACAGCACTCCCTTGTGTGCAGAATCTACGATTTCTCATAATAACCATTTGCCTCCTCTCTAAGAAATACAACAGGTATGTATGTAAGGGCCCATCAGGGTCTATTCCTATTAACTAGTCCTGATCTAAATTTTCTCAGCTTTAAGTAGACTTTATTAAGTGCAGATACTTGGAGGTACTATAGAAAATACAGAGAATGCAGCAACTGGGCAATAAAACAGTCTGCCTAAAGAGGCTGTTGAATCATCACTACTAGATGAACTCCTGGAATAACTTAGATGAAACACTTGAATTATGAGAGAAAATGTATTCCATACAGGTGATTGTAATGAATAGACTCTCATCCAGCCCTACTGTCCAATTCCTGATGCCAAAACATACTGTGAACTAACCAGTATGTAAAACTAGCAATTTTTATTTTCTGGTCTTAATGGTACATTTGAGTTGTTGTGCAGCAGATTTTCTTACAAGGGATCTTATCTGACTCTTCCCTCAAGCTCCTCACTATTTGAGGTTCTCAAATAGTTCTCCACTGGGTAGTTGTAGAGACAATTTCTTAGTTGGTACCTTCTCCTTCCTTGTCCTCATCACTCCTCTCTTCATTCTCTAAGTTCAGGTCATCGGGAAGGTCCAAAGCTTCAGCTTCAGGCTGCTTCTCTTGCTTACCATGATAGGGATCCACCTCATTCTCATCATATTCACGCTATAAAGCAGGAGAAGAAAGCAACATATTGTAAAGTAGAGGGGAAGGGGAAAAGAGTTAAGAAGCAATTTCTCTGGGAAATGGAGATTCATATATGGCACATTAAATTTTGCATTCAAATATGGTGAATAGTAATTTCTACTAATTAGTTTCTCTAAGTCCCTAGGCCAGCCTGAACAGTTTGAAATTGCTTTAAAGCAGCATATTCTTTTCGGTGAAGACACCTTGCTCTCTATCAAGATTAATTCCAGCAGTCATCTTTACCTTTTGTGTTGAATAAGGTGATGCTTCTCCTCAAGAACTGTATGAAGCTGCCGCCCAGGAAGCCTTTCATACCTTTTCAAAGACCCAGTGGCTCAGGCTATATAGCTGCCATCCTCAATTAACAGGTGCTGCCTGCTACATCTTTTCTAAAGTACGCACCCTGACGTCGTTCTAGAGCTGCCTGAATAGCAGAGAGGATGCTAAAGAAAAGTATTTCTTACCCACTACTCTGGCTTTTTCTTTAAGCTCTGCTGTGCCAATCAAAACATCATGCTGCTGTATTTAGAATATAATTTTTATTGTTCAAAGTCTTAGAGCAGGATAAGCCAGCCAGCTCTATTTCACATCACTAGGATGCATATCCATTGTTTGGGCTGGCATAAATGGGTTTTTGAGGAATAACAATTTACAGACATAGAAAGTCACGAAAACTAAAGACAATACAGTTTAGGATGAAACTAAGTATGTGTACCTAATTCTTTGTTTTTAAAACCTTATGGCAAATGCACTTTGGCTCCTGTGCAGAATCTCCAAGGACAAAATAAGCAGCAGTTTGAATAAATATCACTGAATTGTGAGAGCAAAACTTCTGAATAGCACAGAATGAAGAGGCACTCTGCCGATCATCAAAACTTCATTGAAAAGTAGTGACTGTGTTGACCATCAATTAGTATTTTTAAGTAAAACAAAAGCAGGGAATCTCTGACTTTTGGAGCAATAGAATATATATAATATACTGAATGTTATTTTTATCACTAAGACATAGTATAGTTTTTGGCAAGGTTCTTCAGTTACTAGATAAAAACACTTCAAGTTCTCAGCAATACATAATGGACTAGAAGTGTTTTAACAGCAAGTCAGTATTCCCATGCAAATAATAAATGGCTTGTAACAATCATGATTTTTTTTAAACTAGGATAGACATTTCTAATTTATTTATTTATTTATTTATTTTTAATCAACCAGTAATATGCAATTACAGCCCTTAGCACAACTAGTACAACATTACAGGCTTCTGAAAACCCTTTAAAGTGCAGTATTCTTAGTTCTGTTTGAAAACCTTTTTACCTCATCTATTTGTTCGTGAATTTTCTCTTTGTTTTCACCATCCTCTGCTTGCTCCTCTTTTTCTTCATCCTTAGATGGCTTCTTTTTATTATTTTTATTGCCTGCATCCAAGTTGTCATCTTTTGCAACAAGCTCGGAATCACCCTGAGTATGGACAAAAAAAATCCAGAAAGTGATTATGCAAAATGCTAAGACGTCTGTGTAATTACAGGGCCGCAAATCCAACAGGAAACAAACCAAACACAGTTAGGATATATTCAAATTGCCCCCTTCTGAGGCCAGAGGCTACTACACAAGTGGTTACCTTTTTCAATTAATGTGCAATTACTACAGTCATGACTGACTTGCCCATACTCAGCAAGCATGGACAACCTTACATCGGGGCTAGGCAAAAGGTTCACATGGGACACATTTGGTTCAGGTTGATTTAATTCAGTTGGGCATGTGATTGCATTGTGAGTTTGAAACTCACCATATCATGCTATAACTATGAGCATCACCTGCTTTCCTAAGGCTAGTCAGGAAAGTCCAAACTCTTGAAGATCAACTCTGAAGAATAGGGAGAAATCTGGGTTTGCTGAATTAGGGACAAGAGCCAAACACTTACTGCTTCCATTTTACACACCCATCATTTGAAGGGAGAATTTAACTACTCTCCCCCTTTATGTCAGATCGCATACTCTAGGTCACACTGAATTAGTGAGGTTGTTATGCCTGAGGGCATTCTGCACCAAAAAATTCAAAATTCTGTGCCAAAAAATTCAAAATTCTGTGCACAATATTTTAAAATTCTGCAAATTTTATTTGTCAAATAAATGTGGAGCCTCCAGCATGGCATGGGGAGCACAGGCCACTGGCTGCACAGAGGTAGGAGATCACTGGGAGTTTGCAGAGCTTCCTGCAGCCTGTGGAGAAATCTGGGGGTGGGTCTGACTGGCCCTGGATGCCGTACAGGGGAAGAGGAAGTCCCATCCTCCTCAGCCCAGCCAGGACTAGGAGCTGAGCCCAGCACAGGGCAGAAACCACCAGCTGGGTCTTCCCCAGTCCCACCCTCTGCCCCACAGTGATTTACCCCTCTGCCAGCTATCGTGGGCACCCAAAACATACTGCTGGGGAGGGTCACATGACTGCTCTTGTGGCTTCCCTTTGATACCTGTCAGAAAGTCATTTTTCTGCGGGGGACATGAATTCTGCACATGCAAAGTGGAGCAGAATTCACCCAGGAGTAAACTGTTGTACACATGGTAATAACATTTTTTATTTCTTTTGATCTCCCTTTGTTTTTTTACCTCATCCATTCCTGGTCCAGATTCTTCTTTTTTACTGTCATCATTGTCATTGTCCTCTTCATCATCGTCGTCATCATCACCCCAGAGCCTCTCATCCAGTTTATCAGCTTCAGCATCACCAAGATTTCCCATCTGTTTATCCAGCTCTTCATCTTCATCTGATTTCTCACTGTCTTCTGTGTACAAAACCACAACTCAATGGAACATGTTGTAACACTGATTCTGTCAAATGCTATTATATATATATACTTATTATTTAAAGTACACTGATAAGAAAATGCATTGAGTATGGACTTTTCCAAAATGTAACTTTACTCTGAAAAGCACTAAAAGATAGCCTCTGGCAATTCAAACATGAAGCCTGTTTAGAAGTAACTGGTGATTCTATGTAGACACGATGTATTAAGGCAAGAAATAATTTTGCCAAGTCTATCCTGTACAAGTTCTATTACAATATGCTGCTGCACAGCAAGCATGTGTGTTTTACTGCAGGATTTTTAGCTAAGTGAAATTTGTTATGTATTATTATAAAGCATTGTAAAATCAAATTTCCCCCCCTAAAAAGTTAGCTCTATTTTCCTAAGTGACATTCAAAAGTCAATAACAGCCTATTTCTTTTGTACAAATGTATTATAGCTTTGCTGAATATTGGCAGTTACTGAAACACTCATTACTTTGAAAGACATCTGAAGTCATTAACCCATCTGTAGCACTGTGATAGGTCATTTAACAATAGGAAGGACAGCCAATTCATTTGTTCCAGTTCCATGCATCTGTTACAGTTGAGGATTGTGAAGTTGGCTGTGGTTTGTGTTTTGTAACTCTGACTTGTTACTATTTATACTTGACTTTTTCTATTCTATTCTTAGAGTTCATTTAAGTGTCTATATGCTTTGCTATGTGAAAGTAGGAACTGTTACTGAACTAGTCAATTACATTTCTAGAAACTACAAGAGTGAAATCTTACCAGATTGCCTTAATGAAAGAAACAAACCTTTCTTGTCTTGTTCCCCATCATGCATTTTCCCTTCAAAGTCCTCTGACATTTCAATCGCATTGTCCTCTCCTTCAATGTCTGGTTTGGAGTCTGGATCCTCTTTCTCCTTTTCTTGACCTTTTTGATAAGTGTCTTCCACCTGGATTATTAAATCAACAGTTACAACGGGTTTGTTTTCAAGATTAATGCTTGGTTTAACATTACCTTGATAACTAACTCATTGTAACTATTTTTACCTTGATATAAACCTAACTTCTTAGTTGGACAGTAAAGCAGTCAGTAACATCTCCATTTGTTTCTTTCACCTAAACACAATCTGTGTGTTTTATTTTTCAGGACTGAAGGTGTGAACATTTCTACTTTCGACTGTCATTTTTATTGGTAAAAATGGCCCCAAAAAGAACTTGAACAGAAACTATTTTGCAGTGTTCAGCAATTTACAGGAGCCAAGACTGCTGCTTAAACATTGAATTTTACCCTGGTGGAATTTAGAAGGAAAAAGCAATTTACTCTGAAAGACCAAATTTACAACAAATTCCACTCACAGTAACCAAAGTTTGGGTATACTACAAATTTGGTTTGCTGCAGTTTATGCTAATCTTCAGAATAAATCTTGATTTCAAATAACTGACCAGCGATTCATTTCTAGTTATCCTTGAACCAAACCACACACACATACCTGGTCTTCGTTTTCTATTTTGTCACTCACATCCTTCTTGCCTTCCCCATCTCCAATACCACCTCCCTCATAATCATGGAACTCTGTTGCTCCCTCTCCTGCTGCATCCTCCATTAATTCTTTTGGCAGACAAAATCCCTACAAAAAGGAAACATATATACTGATAAAGAGTCAAAAATTAGTACTGACAGTAAAGACAGTATAAGTGAGTATTTTAAACAATAAGAACAAGAAGTGTTATACTTTGAGATCCATTTCCTTATATTGGCCCTATTCCTACAGTATTTCTTCCTAGAAATATAGATTTGTGCTAATTTGAATAAACCTGAGTAGAAATCAATTGTTTCATTAGCAATGAAAAGCTTAAAAAAAGACTCAAAATCTCTAAGCAGTCTCACATTTTTTGTTTGCATCCCAGCCTGCACACTGTAACTCTACCATGCTGCTGCTACATGCAACCAAGAAATGAACCAGAAAATCCCTGAAATCTCTTGAAAATCAACAGAGAAAGCAAATTTTAGAAATATGTAAGTAAATTCAAACTATACTTACACAATGTGTATATTTACATTTAAGCCATTGTAGACTTTTGTCTACATTATGTACAATTAATATCAATCTAATAATTTCTCTAAAGGTTCTTACCTTTTGGGTGAGCTCTGTAAATATACTGGTTAGAACAGAAAGCAATTTCCCAGTACTTCTGTGAGATGCCAAGGAAACAATGAGATAGAACAAGATAAGATCTGAATACTTGGAAAGCATGGGCATTAGGCGCACAAGTAAGTAGCAGGATTGATTGAAGAACTGCAAATTAAAGACAAGGGAAAAAGAGCTTCCAGTTATATAACTCCATCTACATTAAAATGAGTCCTCAGACAGGGTAACAATACTGAAAACATCAATCCTTAAATCATGTTCTGCCTTGACTAACTAATGTGTCTGCACCATAAATCTAGTTTATCTATGGTTTATCTAGTAATCTATAGTGTGTCTGCACCATAAATCTAGTTTAGTTTAACACGTGCCTTTTAGAAACTCTCCATCCTGAAAAATGTATTGTAACTATCTATTCTCAAGAAATAATTGTGTGGCGCGAAGTGACTTATTTTGTATTAAAGAACTCAATTTTAAGCCTAGAAAAATACGTGTATTTTTTTTTTTTTCAGATACACAGCCAGTGGAGATATTTTACTTAAATTCCTTCAGTTTCTAGTGTTTTTTCTATCTTTCGCATTTCACAAAAGCTAAACCTTTCTTTCCCTATAAAAAGCAGAGGCTTGTCTATAAGAACAGTTATTCGGTGGCAAGCTAGGATGTAAATCTACCTTGCATCAGTCTGCTAGGCATTAACTGCCAATGTGGACCCTACTACCGTGCAATGGAAGTTCTGCAGTGCACTTTGATCTGCCCTGTTTTCACACATTTTTCCAATTCTGAGGATAAATGCAGATGGGGTAGGTGGCGAGGCAGAGACAGCGAATATTTATGAACCCATGTTCAAATCTTCCTCCCTTTGGGACCACAATACAAAGAGAAAGGGAAGCATGAATTTACCCTGTGTTTGTCTGCTGTGCAATCCTCTCCATAAGATTTCAGTCTTTCCAGGAGTTCTGAAATGGCAGAAATTATTTTCTGCACATGCAGAGAACTCACATCAGCATAGAGGTCTTCATCCAAGAGCTTACTTAAAAGCCCCGACTTGAGTCTGTCGGCTGAGGCCTCCTCCTCTTTGACAGAAATACAGAAACACAAAGTTACCAAAAACAGTCTCTAGACTCTCAAAGTAAGAAATTCACCAATTCCTATCCTTATCAAGTTTCATAGGTAGTTTCAATTAACATGAAATCTGTGACATTCAGTAACAGAGGCTACTTAAATACAGGGGTAATCTAGGTGTGCATAACTTACACTCACGGACTTACCATCTTCCTCTGAGCATTTTTCTTCCTCCTTTCCTTCTTCCTGTTTTCTCTCCGTTAAACACTGGATGGCATACAGGACAACATGGATGGCAGTTTCTACTTGCACCGAGAAATGTTCTACAAACCCATCATCTGATTCTTGGTACCCTTTTGAAAGATAAAATTGCCAACTTAACATGGGAATGCATTAAATTTAAACGCATTATTAGTCGTCATGTTTTTCTCATATATAGCACACATTGCTCTACATGATACATTGACTGGTACCTATTTAAATTTGGAGAGTTACACTTTTCCAGGGATAGACAACAGATGTTATTAGGGATGTGCTGAAAGCTTCATTAAACAAAGAGAAGCAGAGCTCTCAAACTTAAATGTTTGGGCAAGGAGGCATTTAATAATCCCTGCAGTGGTCCAGCAGTTCCAGCCCCAGCATCTGGGTTAAGACTTCGGTGTCCAATGAACATTGACTGGTAGAGTTCAAAAGCATAGGAGGTTTGAAAGGATTGGTGCATCTGGGACCAACCAGAGAGATCTCTAAAAAGGTAGTGGCGGATTGTATAACAGGGAACCTCAAAATTCTTAGCAAAGCATTCAAACTTTTCAGGGGTTAGCCAAAATGAAATGTGGGAGGTTTGCCCATCATTAAAAGAGATACTCTGAAAGATCACACAATACATTGACAATTCTTTGGCTTTAAAAAATACTTGCTCAAAGCAAGCTCATGGAAGACAACAGCCAACAAAATAGTGCGTTAATTTTCTCCCACACTGTGCGGGTGAATAGTTGCACTTACGGAATTATGATGCGCATAGTGCAGACTGGCACTATGCAAGTTTCCTCATACATCCCTCCCAAAATATTTTTCTTAATCCTTAATCTTAATCCTACAACTACAGAATTAAGCAGACACTATAGACTACACAAGCTGTGTGATGACTTTGCAATGGACAAAAAGTTCAGACAAGACCAAACTAGTTTTAATGTGCCCTAGCACATTTCAACTCCGATGTCCTGAACTCTCGCTTAAATTTCAAGACTTAGAGGAGCAGTCCTTACCATCACAGTCTGACGTCAAACTGAGAAGCTGGGTTTTCCAGGTAGTGAAGTCTGCAACAGTTTTATTAACTTCTGCTTGGATGTATTCTAGGCTCTTGATTAATGCCATCTGCTTCGTGGACTTCCTACCTTCCATTCCTTGAAGAACATATAAGGACTCTACACTCTGCAACTGAGTTGAGACTTTCAACAGACAGCTCAGCCCTGAACTGCAAACTTCAAAATCTTTCCTATAAGAAGAAAGAAATGGCATAATACTGAAAGAAACATACATTTAAAATTACGCCTTTACTCTTTAAAATGGAGATTAAGTCATGGAAACAAGCACTGATAACACCCAAATGAAGTATAATATTACTTAATGGGGACCTGAAAAGGACAGATGGAGTAAGTACTGCTTTGCTTCTTTGTGATGTATAAAAAAAGCTTGAGGTGGTGGTGGTGGTTTGGGGTGGGTTTTTTTTTTTTTAAACTAAAAAAAAATTTCTATTTGTATTTTTACATTAGAAATTCATGCCTTGTCTAAATTGGAACTTTGGGAACAACAGAAGAACCAGTGGGATGATATCACTGGAGACCAGAGACAAATGCTGAGCAACAGAGGGTACGGAATTTTTGGTTGGATTATTTAAAAGAATTTGTTTGTTTTTGTTAATAACTATTTAACTCAAACAACAGAGAAACATTTAGCAGGAGAAGAAATCTTTGTTAAAGATTCAACAAGCCTGCCTCTTTCACTTAAGGATGTGGGACACCCCAATTTCTATCTGAAATTAGCAACAAGTACTCCAACAAAATCAGGAGAGGCCAGATTTGACATCCCAAATATTTCTAAGGTTAAAAGTAAGCAGGAAAAAAGTATACCTTTCAGATTCTTAAAAAAATATTTCAAAACGCAGCAATATTGGCAAGCTTAATTTACTTCCTGGGTATACTGTTTAAATCTTATGAATTTCCAAATACACAGAAAGTGTTTCAATTCTATGCATGCACACAACTCACCAGGAATAAAATAAGGTCTCACAAGACTGTTGTCTTATGCTGTCTATATCTGCTTTCACGGCTTTAATCTCCGCGAGCATCTCAGTCACTCTTGCAGACAACTGCTGCCACAGCTGATCCTGTTTTCGCATCCTGCATCCGGAGGGCAGTTGTTCTGCAGCCACTGGAGATAGGTATTTTAGCTCTGATTGGATTAGATCTGGTATTCCCATCTGGGCATCTTCCAGAGTCTGGTCAGTTCCTTTACACTGGGGAATGTTTGTTTTCATATCTGTCCTTACATCATGACTACAGATTAAAGACTGTTCTCTTGGGCAGCACTGTACAAACCAAGATAGCTGCTCAATGACCATCATACATTGCATGGCAAGATGTTGCAGTCTCTCAGTCCACTGCTGAATACTATCTTGAGGAGGAAAGGCTACATTATATTCTCTAGTAACATTCATCCTTGAATCAATCTCCTGTACACAACTCAAGAGATTCCTGTTTAGAAGAGTCATACAAGAAGAAAGGTTAAAAAGACTGTTTGTATTCAAATATGGAATGACATTTTCTTAAAGTAGAATCTTAGAAACAAGACACTATAAAATCAGAAGTATGTAAAATATTGTTATATCATCACTTTTCCCATCCAGATACAAATAACTTTTATTTAAGGACATTTAGGATATTTTTAATTATTTCAATATATTTTCTGATTGATTTGCAATAATCTCTTGAAAGCTAGAAAATGAAGCTTTGTTTAATGATTCCCCCACCCCCATTTTGTACATGAGTTTCTTGAGATCCTCCCCATCAAAATTCTCCAGGTTTATTAAAAACAAATAAGATTAACAAGCTCCCTGGCCTACATTCAATTATTCTTCACTTTCTTCCACTATTTAAAGTGGATAAATCTTACCAAGCCGGCATTTTCCAAATGCTGTATGGTAGAGAGCTCATGAAAAATGATCACATGAACCTGCCATAAATTTCAAGTGACAGCAATGCAGCTAAATATCTCTGCATACTTTATACAATCAGACTATTGCAAGGAATTATGTGAAGTACAGAAAACTATCAATAAAATATTTGCATTGCAGTAGCACCATAAGGCTCTAATTCAGATCAGGAGTCGAACAAAAACCTAAGAGAACAGTCCCTAACTCAACATCATAGACAGTTCTATAGTGTTACAGAAAGAATTTGTGGCTGCATGAGCAAGACAGTGGAATTGGCAGGGATATTGTAAATCATCCAGAAGTGACAGAGTGGAATAAAATGCCTAAAGTCAAGGTATTTATTGTGCCCTGGTGATCATTTTTTTCAGCCCAAGCGCTGCAAACCCCTACAAATTAAATATCCAACTATACAAGATTTTTCTTTTATAATCTGCTGAGGTTTCCGTATTTTCTCTTAGAGAGTCATGTGTTACTCCTGGGGGAATTCTGCACATCTGCGGATGCACAGAATTCATCTGTCCCACATAATTCCACGCCCCCCCCCCCCCCCGCATAAAAAGCCTTCTGCCCAAGAAGTCCTGCAGTTCCACCTTTTGCCCACCAGAGGCCGCTGTTGCCCCAGAACAGCCAGCTGCACAGCACTTCTGGGGCAGACTGTATTTTCTGTGGGAGAAAAAAAAAACTATGCATGCCCAGTGCTGCAGAATTCCCCTAGAATGCTCTCCGATTGATTTAGCGTGTCTTCACCAGACCCGGTAAATCAACACTCAGTGCACTGATTGCAGCAGTGCCGATCTACTGGTAAGTATAGACATGCTCTGAGGCTTCTCCAGCAGCCAGCTCACAATCTCTGTCTCTGTCGAATTCACCCCCACAGATATTCTGTCTCTCCCTCTCTCCCACCCCAGCTCTGCAGAGTGGGGGAGGGGAGACAGGGCTCAGGACAGAGCAGGGGAGCTTTCAGTGAGTGCCTTAAAGAGACAGCGCACGGCATCTCTCAGAAACTTCCCCAACAACCAGCGCGTGCACACAAACACACACACTTTCACACTCACCTCCCAACACATACTTGTATTATTATTGTTGTTACTTCTTGGTACTTCATAAAAAGGCCATACTGTGTCAGACCAAAGGTCCATCTACCCCAGTATCCTGTCTTCTGACAGTGGCCAATGCCAGGTGCCCCAGAGGGAATGAACAGAACAGGTTATCATCCCCTGTCGCTCACTCCCAGCTTCTGGCAAACACAGGCTAGGGATACCATCCCCGCCCATCCTGGCTAATAGCCATTGATGGACCTACCCTCTATGAATTTATCTAGTTCTTTTTTGAATCCTGCTGTAGTATTGGCCTTCACAACATCCTTTGACAAGGAGTTCCACAGGTTGTCTGTGCATTGTGTGAAAAAATACTTCTTTTGTTTGTTTTAAACCTGCTGCCTATTAATTTCATTTGGTGGCCCCTAGTTCATGTGTTATGAGAAGGAGTACTTCCTGCAATGCACATATATTCTCTGTAATTTTATTCTTTCAAAGTGTGTTATTTTAGTTTTTTGACTGGTCCATGCATTCGATAATTTTTATTTCTCACTTACACTTAAATTTAAATTCTTTGAGTAGTGAGGTCTAAAATGCCTAACCTGTCCTGGCTGGAGCAATTATCCCTATTGGTAACTTTTAAAAAATATATATTATATCTAGGTTTTTTTGTTTCTACTGGTGGCGCACATCCTTATATTACCTCAGTGCACATAACAAAATTTATCCCACACATTGATGGAAAAAATTAGAGGGAACATTGCTCAAGAGCTAGTGGTGTGACAGTGTTGAGCCTGGGGGTAGGGGGCTGCAGGGAAACATGGGAATGGGGGGTTCGGGGAGAGGGGCAGTTGTGCCTGACTGAATGGGAGAGGCTTGGGGTCAGCCAGGGTCTGCATGGGGAATACTTCCCAACTCCCTAACAATCCTCCCCCCCTCCCCAAAACCTTCTCCCACCCACACCCAACACCCTCCAGGTTCACTCCCAGGCCCTTCCCCTCTCCCTCAGCTCCTCCATTACCCCTGACTCCCCCAAGTGTTTGCACTGCTTCTGACAAGGGCAGGAAATATAGTTTTGTATTGTAATTTAAGTTAATTACTCAAAGTTCTATATTAATATGCCTAGTAAGGAATCTATTTGTCAAAAAAATATTAGAATCTTTTTTTGGGGGGGGGTCTATATTATTACAGACATACTTGCTGACAGATATTTTGAAATAAATTACCACAATCATTGAAACTGGTATGATTGTATTGTGTTATTTTGACAAATAAAATATGCAGAATTTTTAATTTTTTGGCACAGAATTCCCCCAGGACTAGTGTGTCAGCCACTTGCTAGCCAACTAATTTTCAATAAAACTTGACAAGCTAAGATACAAGTTAAACAAACTTAAGTCAGATCACAAGGCACTATCACTATCAAAGGATGTTGATATAATTTTGTTCTGTGATTCTTTTCTGGTCTTCAGTTGTGTAGCTCTCTCATTTCTCTTAAATGTTTTGATTCTTGGTAGGCTACTCATTTACTAAATTTTCAATCTGCTTGCCCAGATTTGAGCTCAGTTGTGACTCTTGCTCCACATTTTAATTCCAGAAGGTGGAGCTGTTAGTCTACTGAATTAAACACAGAGTCCAGAATGTTGGTCTGAAATTGATGTTTGCACTGAGCGCAGGGACAAATGTGGTCTAATTACAATTCTTTTCCTTTTATTTGAGACATCAGATGTATAGGCAAAAAATAAAAAATAGAAGAGAAATCTATTCCTTTTATCATGCAATTTTCCATCCTTTTATAAATTTAAATATTTATAGTCAACCTCCTCGTCACCACTTTAAAATAAGGCTATACTAATAAAATGCGAGATACCTCAGTATTATCCATTGTTCCGTCAAGGCAGTGAGTGAGCTCCTCTGCTTAACAAGCATCTTCATAAGGTGTGCAGTGAATCCTTTACATCTATCAATGCTACCTAGTCCAATTTCCTGAAGAAAGGCGGGAGAGCAAGCAAAGGGACTAAAACTGTGTTCAATTACATCACACTGTCTTGGACTGTGAGATCTAACAAGATCACATGCAAAACATTATCAGGCTTAGTCAGTGCTTGGATGAGGGGAATAGCTGGAAAGCCTCAGGTACTGCAGATGGTAGTGCTGATTTAACAGGAACCATTCTTTCCCCTTTCAATACTAAACTAAAGCTCACACAAGGTATAGGCACTTTGCTGTTAAAGGTGCTATCTTTTGACACAGAATGGAGGCTCTGACCAAGTCTGATCATTATATATCTCAGAGCACTTTTCATGAAAGTAGAGATATCAATGCTATTGTACTGACCAAATTCCACACTGAATAATTTGGATTTTGTCTACCTAAATATTTTCCACAGTGCAAGAAAGGATAATGGGATTCCTGTATATGTACAATGCAATAAGCAATTTGGGATGAAAGATGCTGTACATACAAATATAGATTATTAAACAACATCTTTGGTTATTTTTTAAGTTATATATTCACAAAGCCAGAGAGACTCAATAGCTTTAAATCACTAAGTTGGAATGCTGTCCCTAAACCAGATTTTAAATAAACATAAATCTTCTATGACTGTGACTCAAGTCATGCCACCTTTCAGTATCAGCAAATCCCAACTCCAAGTTCAAAGGGGAAAAATAAAATTCAGATAAAAAGCATTCTCCATTTTTGCTTGCTGTTACTCCTTTACCTTGGCAGGTGCTAATAATGCTGTCTGAAGCCTAGAGTGGCGTGCAAGAGATCGATAGAAGTACTTCTGGCATCCATCCCAGACAGACGAAATCTCTGTCAGCAACCTGAAAGAATATGAATAAGTCTGACTTTAAAGATACACAACGTCAGGATCCTGGAAGGCTTAACAGCAGGCCTGGTATCACCAAGCTTAGAGAAGCTGGATTTATCCGTGCATCTGGCCAACCATTTTTTTGCAACTTTATTAAATAAATGAATGATCACATAAGTAAACAAAGTTTTTCAGTTCCTCCATGGCTGTTTTAAGGGAAAAAATACTAAAAAAATTGAAGCTACTGAAGAATCTGAGTAGCAATTATAATTGAGACTTGGAGTGACCCAACTCATCTCTATGTCACATTCCAAAATCACTCCACAATTTAAAGGGACACTGTGACGGAGCATGAGAGTTACATTGGGGATGGGAGACTGCCCTTGCAGGGAGATGCCTGAGCTGTACCCTGAGCCAGGAGGGGGGTTGGGAGAAGTGACACCTTCTGGCCAGGAGACTGGACAAAGGAGAGGAGGAGCAGAGGGGAGGGGGGGAAAGAGCTGCTGGAGGAGTTTTTAGTTTCAGTTTGGTGCTGGGTGGTGGAACGCAGGGAACCCCAAGTCTCTGGGGTCTAAGCTCCCTGTCCCCCAGAAGGACTTGACTGAGGGGTCCTGGTTGTATCTGCAAGCTCTGTTGTAGACTGCGTTCCTATTGTCCAATAAACCTTCTGTTTTATTGGCTGGCTGAGAGTCACAGTGAATCCCAGGAAGAGGGGTGTAGGGCCCTGACTCCTCGACACTCCGTGAGAGACACTAAATTGGAATTTTTTAAAATGACTAAGGCTATGGCTACACTACACACGGCTGTGCCATTACAGCCGTGCCGCTAAAAGCCGCACAGTGTAGCTGCTGTTTGTTGGCAGGAGAGGGTTCTCCTGCCGACAAAAAACTTTCACCCCCCACCAGCGCCAGCGGCTTTATCAGCAGGAGAGTGCTCCTGCTGACAAAGCGCTGTTCACACCGGTGCTTTTTGTTGGTAAAACTTCTGTCGTTCAGCGGGGCGGGGGAGGGGTTTTAAACACCCCTGAACGATAAAAGTTTTGCCGACGAAGTGTCAGTGTAGACATACCCTTAGTCTAGATTCCAGTACAGAACTCTTTGTCCTTATTTTGTTGTTGAGAAAGTAAAATGATAAACCAACCTCTACATTTGGAAGGGATATAAACCCTCATGCTTCAGGGCATAAGACTACGTCTGACTGAGGGGTTTACGAAAAATGGTTCCCTATGGACAGGTTAATCCATAACTCCCTGCTTTGGAGACCTTGCATCTTCCTCTCATACATTTGTTGGAGACAGGAAACTAGACTAGATGGACCACTGGTTTGATCTGGAAAAGGAATTCCTATGGTTCTAGATTCCTAAACATTCGTTAAAAAAAGTTAAGTGTTTTTCTGCTTCCATTTTGATTGAAAAATATTTTCCCCTCAAGTGTTTTTAGTTATAGTAAAATCGTAGGTGGTACTACAATAGGAATAACATTTTCAGTGGTTTACTGACCATATAGTTAAAGTAAAAGTAATTCATAGATGTAAGAAAAAAATCCTAAAAATAATCCAGAAAGACTAGGCAGAACAAGTCATTCCAGATGCATTTCATTTAGTAAGTTATGTTGACAGTTAATATTACAATCCAAAAGTACGTACTTAGCATCCAATTCATGTGTGCAGTTGACTAGGGCTAGTGCACTGTGTAAATCCAAGGGGTGCAGACAAAGCATATCCTGAGGGTCTTTTGAACGAGACCAAGCAAGGCCTTTTCGATATGACAAACCTGGAAAGACATAAAAAAAAAAAAAAAAAAAACCACTTATATTATGTCTTCATGCTCTGGTACTTTGATATACAGTATGAGACCTAGTCAGTACTAATTATGCTAACACACACAAAAGGTTTCAGATATTTCTGAGGCCAACAGCCCTTTAGGCAACCATACATTAGTAGCTAATTCAAGATCATGATGGAGAAACACACAGGAAAGTACTGAATGAAGACAAGTATACATTAACCTTAGGGGTGATTTGAAAATGGGAAGAGTAGTAAGACATGGCAGAAGCAAACCAAAAAACATGCATCTGAAAGGCAAAAACTGAAGTGTCAAATAAAACCAGGGACAAAGACAAATCAGTCTTCACCCTGTTCTAGCAGTTGTTTTGAACTGGGTTAAGTGTAATGTTGCTTTCACACAAGCCAACTTAAATAGTACTTTCAAAGCACTTGTGAATATAATTTTTATAATCAAATAAGTATTATATAATAGCATCAAATAAATTCAAGTCACAACAGCATACACCAAGTTCTCAAACAAAATGGAGAATAACCACAGCAGCAAGCATGCAGCACTTTCCCCATCTTACGTGAGGAAACTAAAGCACAGAAAGGTTAAATTCCCATGGAGTTGCAGTGGTAGAGGCAGAAATAGAACCCATGTGTGATGCCCAGTCCAGTGCCCTAGCTACCAGACACCACCACCTGCCTACAACATTACATCCATTGACCAGAAACCTTCTTGCAAAGTATCTATTTCAAACTAGAGTTATCAGAGACCACTATCAAAAGCAGGAAGTCCATCTATGGGGACACATTCCACTTAGAGCCATTCATGTATATGGCCATCTAAATAAAATTGATCTTGGTATTTTGGGAACTACTTACACAACATGCCCTGAAAAATGCTCTCTCTCAAGTATTGCCAACACAAAAAAGTCATGAGTCAAGCCCCTCAGAAAGTAATCATGAGATTTTAAAAATAATACATTTAATGCTTTTCACTTGCCTTCTGACCTGAGCCTTTACAGCGCACTTTAGTGACTCAATAGGGTCACACTTTCAAGGTTCTCTCTGCAACTATAAGGCTTAGGAACTTAACTTTTTTTAAATGAAAGTTGAGAATCTCACCTAACCACATGCCTCCAGAAGCTGGGGCTTTAAAAAGAGACACCAAATAATATAAGACTCATGATAAAATACACAAGAGTTAGCTACACTGTGACTTGCAAACCTATGTTTCTGGCTAAAGATTGGCAGAATAGAGACAGGGGAAAAAGAAAAGGTTTAAAGAAAATGTTGACAACAGCCATCCATTGTGGCCTATTACAAAGTATTTAAAGTTTACCACACAGTCACATGTAAGGCAAAAAAGCCTAAAGTGTCAGGCCATTAAACTGGGCAATCAGCTTCTACCAGTCAGTCTATAAAGTCACTTACTGTAAACACAGTTACTCAGCCAAGAGATGGGCAAGAGAAACTTGGGTAGGATGTAAGGCTGGGGAAAAGCTGAGATTTAAAAAAGCTTCAGGAAGTTGCTGAGAAGGCTGCTGGGGCCTGAGGGCCAGTAAAACAAACGACCAAGCTAAGAGAGGCCGCAGAGAAGCACTGAGAAGTATTTGCTTGTGTGGAGGTTACACATTTTGATAATTTCAGTGACCCAGGACAGCTTATGAAAATGAGTCAATATGACAAGAATGGAAACAGTGCTGGACCAGTAGCTTTGGAGCTCTCCATTTATCTTTAAAACTTCCTACACTGCCTTTCTAACATGCCTTAGCTTGTTCTTAAGGGACAAGAACCCTTGTTTCCCAGGCAAGCAGTTCAGCCTTCATATCCATTCCTTCCTTAGCTTCTCTACCAATACTAGCCACTGAAATGTAGACCCTTGTTCACTAGGGATGAGACTGGAATCACCAACTCATTTCACATTAGCTTTGAATCAGTGAATGGATATGAGCTACGGAGTCCCCTCCCACTTCTAAATTAGGACAGTGGCCCCTGGCTAAATATTCTAAATAAATGCTTTGAAATAGAGATCATATTGCATATAATGTAATGCAACACAACTGAATGGAAAGACTGTTCTAATAATCCTGACTGACACCAAAATATTGACCTACAGTTCAATACAGGTTTACATGCTCATGAAAACAATATGCACGATGCCTCAATTTGGAGAAAGAAACTGGTATCACTCAATGTGTGTGTTTATTAGCAAAAGTATTCTATCCTACATCTTCTGAATTTTTAACCCAATCACATTTAAAGTAAATCTCACCTGTTTTAGTAAGGCTTTTGAAGAGATCTGATAAGGCCCGTTGTTTCTGCATAAGAATATGTTTGACCTCTGACTTCTGCTTTTCCTTATCTGCAGCCTGATTAACTGTTAAATTCTGCAGTTCAAGCACAGAGACAATGATATCACCTGTATGGGAGACAGTAGAAGGAGAGAGACTTGGAACCTCAACATGCATAAACTAATTATGGAAAGGATCTATATACATAGCTGATTAAGAAAATGCTCTTCGATTTTTTTTGGTCAGGTAGTCATGTGTTTCCAATACTCCCCTGTAAACTGCTCAAGACTCTCCACCCGGTCTAGAAATGAGTTCTTCTTCATAAGAGTTGCACACAACATCTTCATTCGTTTTGTGAGCTTGGGCAAACGACACTGAAGAGATTCTGTATCAAACATAACTCCACCATAGCATTCTTCTGAGAGCACAGTCTGTGAAAATGGAAGAAATCAGCATCCATATCAACCTACAGCTCCACGTGGATCATAGCTAAGGCTAAGATTATGTCACAGAATCTGTGTCTTCCGTAACATTTTCCACTTCAAACCCGGGGTGGCATGGCTGGAGCTGTCAGCCAGCGGGGGCCCTGGAGCCCTGAGGGTGATGGGGGCCCCTCAGCTACCATAGGCGGTGGGGACCCCCAGAGCTCTGAGCCATTGTGGGTGGTGGGGAAACTTGAAGCTTTCAGCCACCGGAGACCCAGAGCTCCAAGCCACTGGCTTCAGAAGTCTCAGTTGTCGCAGGTGGCAGGGGGGACCCTAATTCTGAGCCACTGGTCCTGGAGCTCTGAGCCACCATAGGGAGTGAGGGCCCTTGCAGCTCCCAGCCACTGTGGGTGCTGGGGGGACCCCAGAGCTGTCAGCCGCAGTGGCAGTGGGTGCTGGACTCCCCTTCCATGCCCAGGGTTCCAGGAACAATGGATTCTTCCTAAAAGTTGGGGGGGTCACTAGGCTCACCGCCTCTGTAGCCCCACCCCTTCCCCTCCTCTTCCCCCCAAGGCCCCACCCAGGCTAGAGCTGGGCTGGGGAGCCTGGTCCCCTCCACCTGCCCTGGGTGGGGGGCCCGAGAGCAGCCCCCGGCCTGTGTCCCCAGCCCAGGGCAGGTACAGGGTCCACACCTCCCCACAGCTGCCCACGCAGCTCTTAACCTGACCTGGCTCCAGCTTGGCCTGGGGGAAGGGCCTCAGGAGCCAAACAGCCGGGTCATGGTAAGAGCCACCCAGGCAGCTGTTAAGGGGCCACGGACCCTCCACCTGCCCTGGAAGGGGATCCAGGACACAGGCTGGAGGCTGCTCTTGGGCTCTCCCACCATGGGCAGGTGAAGCATGTGGCTCCCCAGAGCTGCCCAGGCTCCCTGGGCTTCTCTTACCTGGACCGGGCTCCAGCTTCCAGCCTGGATGGGGGGTAGGGCCTTGGGAGTGGGGGGGGAGGGAGGAGGCGCAGGCGGCCACGCCCATTCACTTTCAAAACTGGGAGGGCCATGGCCCCTTGCCCCACCCTCCCAGCTCAGCCCCATTGTGTCAGTTACTTTTAGTAAAAGTCAGGGACAGGTCACAGGCTTTCATTAATTTTTTTTTATTGCCTGTGACCAGTCTGTGATTTCTACTAAAAATATCCATGACAAAATCTTAGCCTTAATCATAGCAACTTGCTGTAAATCAATACTAAAGCTCCACATACAGCTGAAACCCAAAACATTTTATATCTAGTCAGCATATAATTCAAAAGTCTTGTGGCTTAATCAAAATACTGAGTTCAATTTCACGTTTTGTCCACACCAACACTTGGGGTAAGTAGCAATATAAATCTCAGTTTCTCAATCCACAAGACAGGGATAACCATACTTATTTACCCCCACACTGAAAGACTGAAAGGTTTAATTGGTATCTGCAAACAGCTTTAAAGATACTCAGATGGAGGCTAATAGTTAACTACAAAGTAGCATAATTATAAACCACAGAGTGTCCGGAGTTATCCCCTGGGCTGGTTAACAGTTATTCCTCAGGGCTTTCTCAACTCGCTTATCGCTTGCTGTGGTTGTTTCATTCTTTCCAGGACAGAATTATCTGCATCATTAAACTCGTAAAACGAGCTAATAGTTGATAATCGGCAACAGTATATGCTTCTATTGCAAGGAATACAATAACGTAAAAGTGACCACATTAGAATTGTATTAGATCCCCTCTCAGATTGCCATACAGAAGTAAAAATGCAAGGACAGAGAGAAAAAAAAAAAAAAAAAAAATCAAACACTCTCCCAGTGTGAAGAAATCAAACAGAATCCAGGAAACTGCAAAATGGGAATATCTGAGCCAATTTCATCCAAGCTAATATTCTCGGGAATTTCAGTAAGATTTTATTTATTAATTTTATGTATTTATTATATAAATTTATTAACCCTTAAAACACTAATACTTCAATGGGAACATGAATTTGTTTCAGAATGTAAACTGGATAACTTCCCCTCTTGGCTGGATTATATGCTAATAGAATTTAGAGCTGAATCCAGGAAGGCTAAGAGTTATCAATTTATTTGAATCAGAAATCCTCCTCCTCCTCACCTAATACCATAGCCCTTTCAGACAGAAAGGCAAAATAAGCCATCTTCCCTGTCACTGTTATTGTATTGACTAGGTAGGTAAAAGACCACCACAGCCAATGCCTGAGTACCTGGAGATAATGTACACATACACTAACAGATCTTAACTTGAATATAGATTACTCTGCATTGCAAAGCTTACTGTGCAATACTGACGCTAAGCATATTCATTGCATTCCCTCCCTCTTGACCCACCATTTTATCACACAAATCACAACTGAAACACAAAAGATATACACCTCTACCCCGATATAATGCTGTCCTCAGGAGCCAAAAAATCTTACCGCATTATAGGTGAAACCACGTTATATCGAACTTGCTTTGATCTGCTGGAGCGTGCAGCCCCACCCCCCCAGAGAGGTGCTTTACCGCGTTATATCCGAATTCGTGTTATATCGGGGTAGAGGTGTACTTTAAAAAATTTTTGACAACACCCAAAGAAGAGACTTTTGGCACTGACTTGTGCAGAAAGTCATATAAAAACAAAATTGACATTCAAATCAGAATGCAGAACATATCCTGCTTGTAATTAGAATAAGAAGTGCAGATACCTGGGCAGCATCTGTTCTAGCAGACAAAGTTTTTCTTAGTATGCTGTTTAACCTTTGAACTTTAGTCTCTTTGTTCTCAGACTCTTCCTGCCTCTCCAAGCAGTCTAGCGCTTCTTCTTTATCACTCTCAACCAGTGCAGGTCGACAGGACTCCTTCAGAACAGATTCAAACTTCTTCATGAATTTAAAGAGGGTCCTAATCACCACAGAAAAACACAAGATTATCAAGTTCTTTTCTTGAAGTTTTCTTATCTTCTGAGAGCAGACATGGTTCTATGGTACAAATGAAACCCCAGTGATGTAACAAGCTCAGTGCTGCAAAGAATCCAACTAGCAGGAAGTTAGAAATACAATATGTGCATATACAGTCTACCACACTGGATCCCAAAATGGTCCCTTTCTTCCGAAATTTCCATGTTACCTGTGTGTCTTCTCCACGGACTGTTTTATAGCCCAGAAGCTGACATCATTCCATTTAGAAATTTTCACAAATGCCTGTAATAGAAGAGAAACTGCTAATGAAATATTCCTTAAAAACCGCAATGCAGTATTTGCATTTAAAAGCAATCACAAAAAAAAAAAAAAAAAAAAAAAAAGGATGTGTTAAGATGAGCTGACAGCCCCAAATAGCAAGGCATTCATGTTCACCTTCTGCTAGTGTACACATTTGTGCTTGAAGCGTTGCACAGACAACGTGGTTAGATCCATATGGGCCTCATCACTCTGCAATAATCTCTCTGGTTAAGTGGAACTGACTAACTCCAGACAAACACTGCAACCAACCCTCCCACACAGCTAATTTTCACACAAGGTGGAGTGTGAGGAAGGCTTCCATAGGAATTTCAGTAACCAGTAGAACTATTCAGTACAGTTCAAACAATGACACCTGCTTCACTGTTCCTTTGGACAATTCAGCCCATTGTCTGAGGAAAGCTTCTATTCTTACCTTAAGTTCTTTTTCTATAGGCTGACGAAGTTCAGTTATTCTGGCCTGTACACACTCTGCAAACTGCTTGTAATAATTGTATAGGTTCCAAAGAATGCTGCACAGCATGTCTGGAAGAGAACAGAGCTGTAACAACAAGCTTCTTTCAAAGATAACATTTTCTTCACTATCAATATCCATCTCTTTGGATTCATGAAACCCAGCAATACAGATAGAAACGCTATGAAAACAGGGCAGCAGGCACTACTGTAAGTGAGCTGTATATTGCACCTGTGGACTCTTGTAATCATGATTCCAGACACTGGAAACTGGATAGTTTATTGCTCTAAAGAGCAAGTTATAGCCCCATTTACAAATGATAAAAAAGTACTTACCCTTTCCTTCTACTTGAGGCATTAGCAGGACATGACAGTGGAAAACCAACAGTGCTTGAAGTCGTGTATGAAATTCCCCCAAGGTAGATCCTTCAATAAAAGCTTGCAGTGTGTGGACCAGCACTGTTAAGCTCAGCTGCTCATTGGTTTCTGTGATTTCATCAGGGTGGGATTTTAAGGAAAAAAAAAGAAAATTCCAACTGAACATTTTCATTTGGCTGCTACAATCCGCATTGTGAGAGAGTCCAAATCAGGATCTGGCTTCTTCAGGCTAGTTTCTGTTAGGGCTGTCGATTAATTGCAGTTACCTCACACGATTAACTCAAAAAAGGGAATCACGATTAAAAAAATTAATCGCGATTAATTGTAGGTTTAATCGCACTTTTAAACAATAGTATACCAGTTGAAATTTATTAAATATTTTGGATGTTTTTCTACATTTTCGTATATATTGTATTCTGTGTTGCAACTGAAACCAAAGGGTATATTATTTTTTATTATAAATATTTGCACTGTAAAAATGATAAAATAAATAGTATTTTTCAATTCACCTCATACAAGTACTGTAGTATAATCTCGGTCGTGAAAGTGCAACTTACAAATGTAGATTTTTGTTTGTCATATAACTGTACTCAAAAACAAAACAATGTAAAATGTTAGAGCCTACAAGTCCACTCAGTCCTATTTCTTGTTCAGCCAATCGCCAAGACAAATAAGTTTGTTTACATTTATGGGAGATATGCTGCCCTCTTATTTACGTCACCAGAAAGTGAGAACAGGCATTTGCATGACACTTTTCTAGCCGACATTACAAGGTATTCATGTGCCATATATTCTAACCATTTGTATGCCCCTTCATGCTTCGGCCACCATTCCAGAGGACATGCTTCCATGCTGATGACACTCGTTAAAAAAATATGCGTTAATTACATTTGTGAATGAACTCCTTGGGAGAGAATTGTATGTCACCTGCTCTGTTTTACCCACATTCTGCATATATTTCATGATATAGCAGTTTCGGCTGATGACCCAGCACATGTTCATTTTAAGAACACTTTCACCGCAGATTTGAGAAAACGCAAAGAAGGTACCAATGTGAGATTTCTAAAGATAGCTACAGCACTCGACCCAAGGTTTAAGAATCTGAAGTGCCTTCCAAAATCTGAGAGGGACAATGCTTGCGGAGCATGCTTTCAGAAGTCTTAAAAGAGCAGCAATCCGATGCAGAAACTACAGAACCCGAACCACCAAAAAAGAAAATCAACCTTCTGCTCTGGTGGCATCTGACTCAGATGATGAACATGAACATGCTTTGGATTGTTATCGAGCAGAACCCGTCATCAGCATGGACACATGCCCCCTGGAATGGTGGTTGAAGCATGAAGGGACATATGAATCTTTAGTACATCTGGCACATAAATATGTTGCGACGCCGGTTAAAACAGTGCCATGTGAATGCGTGTTCTCACTTTCAGGTGACACTGTAAATAAGAAGCGGGCAGCACTATCTCCTGTAAATGTAAACAAACTTGTTTGTCTGAGCGACTGGCTGAACAAGACGACAAATTGAGTGGATTTGCAGGCTCTAAAATTTTACATTATTTTATTTTTGAATGCTTTTTTTTTTTTTTTTTTTTTTTTTTTTTTTAATGTTTTTTTTTTTTTTTTTTTTTTTTTTTTTTTTTACACATAATTCTACATTTGTAAATTCAACTTTCATTATAAAGAGATTGCACTACAGTATTTGTACTGGTGAATTTAAATACTATTTCTTTTGTGTTTTTACAGTGCAAATATTTGTAATAAAAATAAATATAAAGTGAGCACTGTACGCTTTATATTTTGTGTTATAATTGAAATTAATATATTTCAAAATGTAGACAACATCCAACAATATTTAAATAAATGGTATTCTACTGTTTAACAATGTGCTTCATTTTGATTAATCTTTTAAATCGCTTGACAGCCCTAGTTTCTGTATGAACCCAGGGAGAGATATTCGCTGTCCTGAAAAAACTTGCATTCTAATTTGAAACAAGCCACAACAATAGAAGGGAAAGAGGAAGCTGAGTGGTAATGAGTTCATATGATTGCAGAGGCCAGGTACATGCACAACTTGATGGTTCCAAATCATTTTTTATTTTTAATCTTTATGAATAAAATAATTCTCAACCATCCCAGACTACCTCACAATCTAGAGATCATCAATTGTTCAGTTCCTTGTAAGCTTCATAGCAAGGGTGGGTCTCAGACAAATTTGAAAGTGCTAAGGATAGTGGCTTAATGGAACCAGTATCGGGAGAGTATGTGGGGTGGCGGTAGGGAGAAGCAAAACCACTTTTCTGACTGAAAAAAAATCAAGAGCTTGTTTTGAACAGTCCTAGAATCAATACAGCTGAGCTTGAATGGTAAATTCGGCATGAAAATATCCCTCTTTAAGGAGGGGAGTCCTTCCCTGCTGCAGAGGAAGTTACTTTTGCAGCTTTAGAGAATTGCATGCTGAGCATGTGCAGCTGTTTTACACTAAGCCTGTAAAGTAGACATCTGAGGACAGTTGCTGTGCATGCTATGTGATGAAATAACTGAAGTGTGCAGAGCCAGAGGGCACTTTGTATGGTGTGCAGAAGAGAACTCAGGTTATGAGCTCAACGTGCCTTCTGTGGCTGTAGAGAAAGACTCCCTCCCGCAGACCCCCCAGCTTAAAAATACCACTTAGTGTGATATATGATTGCTGAAGTTCTATTTCTAACCGGTCATTTATCACAGGCATTTTAGCAGCAGCAGAACTGGGAAGGTGCCTGTACTAGAGAGTGGAGTACACATTCCTATGAGATGTGTACTTAAGTGGCAGAAATAAATATGCAATACACATTGTATTTGAGTAACAGTAAGTATGTGAACATGTACATTATTATAGCACATCCACCAAAGGGAGCAGGAATTAAGGTTGTGTGGTATTTTCTGTTTAAGTGCTTAACTGTGCACCCTTAATTGATGGAGCTGTATTATACATTCTTAGCAGGACAATAGTTACCTTCTGTGCTCCCCTCAGTTTGCTCTTGCATGTACTTTTCAATCATCTGATGGATTGAGAACCAGTGCTTTGTGGATTTTTCTGTGTGCCGCTTCATAGTATTGTCCAGACTAACCGACCAGCAGCTGGAAACAGGTGGGGGAGGGAAAGCAAGGTAATTATTTATATACTTAAGACTCTAAAGTAGGGTGAACATTTGTTATTCCTTATCTCTGTCAAAAGTAGGATTATTTTCAAGCAGAAAACTGAGTGTGTAAGTAAGAGATTACATAACAGGCAAAACTAACCACTTAAGTTCACAACTTAAGTTCACTACCACCTGAAGAAGAACAACCAATGCCATCACTGGCATCAGGGCTTAGGTATTTTGCCAGTCAGGGCTGGAAATATTTTTTGACCACCCTGTTCCCCAGAATGGCTGAGCAAACACCAAACAACCCCCAACCGACAACAATGTGGCACTCAAGGCAACAACCCTGACTAGCATGGTGGCAGACAATAGGAAAACATGATCCACATTCAGGCTTCTGAAGACACTGCATTAAAACTAAGAGCTTAAGATATGGAGACAATGGTGCATGACACTCAAGAAAGAAATGACAAACAGTAGGGAACTGACAATTCTTACTTTAACTCCAGTCTACGCCACTGGATGATCAACTGAGTGACCAAATCAAGATGTCTCCGCAAAGACAAAGCTCGACTTGCATTCTCCTCCCAGTCCTGAAAGAGAGAAATTCCTCTTTATGGAAGACGAGAACTCGCATGAGAGAAAGAGGCATTAAGCATGACCGAACATTCCCCCTCCCTTACCACACAGGCTCATGTCCCATGTATTTGTGACTAGCACTGGATTTCACAAAAAGCTCTATGTTGGTTTTATTATAGAACCAACACTTAGGTCACTGTCTCTTGCCACAGCCAACGATTTTACTTGCAGGTGAGCTATTAACTTGAGAAATTAAAATGGTTTCCTTTCCCCTCTTACCTGTGACTTTGCAAGCAAAATCTCTAAGCCATTCAGGAACTTTGAGAGAGGACTGGAGAGTGGGAAGCTACGGATTCTGTCCATCACAACCAATAGCTGCAACAAGAAATACATAAGTGACAGATGGAGTTTCCAACTCAGGGTAGTTGGTCAACCCACATGCAACACTTGAGTTTGAGCTAATCTACATTCAAACAACATGAGTGCTCCCCTTCTTTGGAAAAGAGAAAACCTTTTTATTTTAAAATGGCCTCTCCATTTTAGGATTTAGACCAGGGAAAGCCAATATTACACAACACATAAAAGCATCACACACGGCCCAAATATAAGAGCTTCAGCCAACATTAGTGCTTATGGCACTTTGCATCACTCTTCAGTGAACAGAATGGACTAGCTCCAGAGGGAGTCGCATCAAATCCTACCAAAGTGAAGCATTAGAGAAAGGAGAAGACCCTCACTGTTGAATAGAAGTTACTCTGGAAAACCTGGAGCCTTAAATGAGCTTATAATGAAAAAACATTGTCTTACAAGTCATTAGAATGAACTTTGAGTGTTTGGGATCTGTAAAACACAGCATATTACCTTTACATTTGAATTGAAGATAGCATATGTGTTTACATGAGCAAACTTATCAATGTTATGCAATTGGATCATGTTGCTGACAGGTAGCTAACAAGCTACAAAATTATCTTAATTTACAAGGATATTACTATATTATTACTGTAAAAAATAATTATTTCATAATAACTAAATAATTAGATTCTGATGTGTATATACAAACACACACACACTGGGGTGCATTACACAGACACCCCCGCCCACACCCATTTACCTTGAAAGTTTACTGTAATGCTCTCACCTGCATGAGTGCAGGGTGTTCAGGCCATTCTTGCAGTAACCTGTTTACTTCTTTAGTGAAGTTATCAAGTACAGGCTGGCATTGTCGAACTTGCTGAATATTTGGGTGCTGGTAAAAGTCATACGGGCCATCTTGTTGTATGATGAGATCTGAAGTCACTTCCTCAAAAAGTGTATTGTGGAGAAGTGTGCCAACTAAAAGCTGGCTGCCAAGAAGATAATCATTCATTTCAGCACCTAAGAAGCCAAAAAAGAAGAACTCATACATTTTGTGATCACTTTTTCATTCACCAGAAACCTACATGTTTCTTTGTATGCCTAGAACATTATTCAAAACCTTAAGACATTGTATATTTTTAAAGTATGAGAATGTTTAAAGTATGAAGCAATGAAGTGTGAATGCAGAAAGAAAAGGCTTAAAAATTCAGGTCGGTTGTTTTACCAGATCTCTGAACAGCAATAAGTTAGCCTGATATACAGCATGCTCCAAAAATGGTTTGTGGCTGAATGGACAGAGTGGCAGGTAAGTAAGCAGTTCTACTCTGAGAAGTGATTAAGATCATATCCTGGAGAGTCATGTATTATTGTTATAATTATTTCCATATCAAACATGTTCAATTTGCAAGTAAAGTCCATGTCCTTCCCCCCCCCCCACCCCTTTATTTCTAGCCCCGCAAACTCAGTTTAGGAAAGGAAAAATCAAGCTAGGTTTTCTTTCTTCCTTCCTCTGGTAATTAAAGGCTTTCCAATCCAAATTAAACCCACAGGGAAATCTGTGAAACCCCACTGTCTTTAACAGGGCTACACAGATGCAAGAGATCGGAATGTCAACAGTTCTGAATCACAGACCGAATAGGATCCAGCTCACTCTTTCTAATTGGCTCCACATGGCTGAAATGTGGAATGAAAAAAGGCTGTAAAAATCTGACAAAGAATTCAGAAGATATGATTCTGAATACACAGGGAACAGGTCTATTAGAAGGTGCCATTTTTAAGTGATCACTTTTCAGGGCAGAGGCATGATTAGCATCTTAGACAATGCCAGGTAAACACTGGTCTAAGACAAAGTATATTTAATCTGAAACAACTGCAGGTAAAGCTTAAGCATGAACAACAACCTTAAGAATTAAAATGGTATGCCTGAAGTACGATTAACAGCCTTACCTATCAAGGGATAGAAATGTGCCACTAGAGAAGCACCAGTCTGATAGCAGGAAAGAAATGCACTGAAATAATGTTTAGCTTGAAGTGGGGGCAGGCTCTGTTGATACCACAGGGACCGTGCGAAGTTTAGGCACAACTGCTGATGAATCATCATCACTGTTTGCATTGAACTCTGGGATAAGAGAGTTATTTCAGTGGCTACTAAATCCTCTGAGTCATCTTCATTTTCCATTTTTTCCTCTAGACTTGCCTGAGCTGTGATATCTTCAAAGTCCTGTAAGTCACATTAAAATAATAGTTAACTTTACCCTGCCTGTATGCTACATTTCCTATTTGTATTGTACTAGTAACCAAAGGCCCCCTGTGCTAGGCACAGGTAGCAATGTTTACTGTCCAATCTAAAAAAGAGACAAGTGACCATAACAATGGGCTTGTCTTCACAGGGGCAGCAGGTCTAGACAAGACCCGCTAAACTGATGGAAGAGCGCTTTCTGGTTGACCCCAGTACTCCTGCTCCCCGAGAAGAGTACGGGAAGTCGACTGGAGAGCGTCTCCCGTTGACGCAGCACAGTGAAGACACCGGGGTAAGTCGACCTAAGCTACATCAACTCCAGTGTGAAGACACGCCCAATGAGAGAGAGAAGAGGAAGAGAGAAACAGTAAGAACATAGTTACACAGGCTAGCTACGTGCATAATCTGGTGACTTCAAACAATTTCTTTTAAGAGGGGAAATAGGAGGTATTCTCTTTGGCAGACCCTTCAGCTTCAGCAGGTTTTACCAGATCACCATCAAGTTCTAGCATCTTACTATTGCATGATAAGTGTTCTTACTACATTTAGGAACTGCCTATAAAGTTTATTCATCTGAACAACAGTAGACATTGGCTAAGTCTACACTACAGCCTATGTCGGCATAACTTATGTCCCTCAGAATTATGTGTTATTATGTGAATAAACCAGCCCCCAAAGCAACATAAGTTACACTGACATAAGCTTCTCTAGCCAACAGAGCTTCTGATGTTCGTGGAGGTGGTTTTATTATGTTGACAGGAGAGCTCTCTCCTGTCGGCACACAGCATCTTCACCAGATGCACTGCAGCAGCACAGCTGAATCAGTACAGCTGCGCCGCTGAATGTGTAGACATGGCCATTAAATCCAAAGACGACTGTTCACAAACTAAAAAGAACAAAATTTTTTTAACAGTACACACAGAGTGCGCCATTATCTCAAAATCCTTCTCACATTCTTCTCCTGGAGAAGAGAGAAACTGATTCATTTCTCCCTATGAAAAGTTAGTTTTTTAAAACTGTACAATGCATCTTTCCATAAAATATTATTCTTCTACCTTCTCATATAGAGGGAATCTCCTCCTAAATTCTCTCTCTTCCTCCTCTTCCTCACTTCTCCCCATTCCATGGCTCTTACTCCTGTATCTGTACAGACGGCTTTCTTGCTGCTCCTGCTCCTGGATGCAGCGCTCCTGTTCATCCCATTCGTTTATAATTGCCTGAGAAACCAGAAAACTGTGAGAATTCTTCAGAAATTATAACACACACACACAAACCCCACTTGCCTCAGCACTGAGGCAATGTCTTTGTTTTTCACAGTATGCAATATTATTACGTGTGTCTAGGGCCGGCTCCAGGCACCAGCAAATGAAGCAGGTGCCTGGGGCGGCCAAAAGAAAGGGGTGGCAGTCCGTCCGTTGTTGAGGCGGCATGTCCCGGTCTGCGGTGGCAATTCGGCAGCGGCAACTCAATCGCTCCACTTCAGTCTTCGGCGGCAATTGGCGGCAGATCCTTCACTCACTCTCTTCCTCTTCGGTGGCACTTTGGCGGCAGCTCAATTGGGTTTTTTTTTTTTTTTTTTTTTTTCCTTCACTGCTTGGGGTGGCAAAAAAGCTGGAGCCGGCCCTGCGTGTGTCCAAACCATGCTGAGTGAACACTGCAGTAACATTTCACTTGTAAATTCCTGGAACACCACACCTATGACAACTGTATGAAAAAGATCATGCAAACATGGGCCAAATCCTATAGTTAGGGCCTTACCAAATTCACCGCCATGAAAAACATGTCACAGGCCATAAAAAAATCAGCCCCCCTCCATGAAATCTAGCTATTAGAGGGGAAGGGCAGGGCTGGGGGCGCCCCAGCCGGGGGCTCCTACTCTGCCCCAGACTCCAACTGCTAGTCACAGCTAGGCTGGGGAGGGATAGGACTTACTCTTCCCCTGGTCCGCCGGGGCGGGTAGATCAGAGCCACCTCCAGAAGCAGTGCAGAAACAGCCCCAGAGCTTCCTGCAGCTGTGGGAGGTATCTGGAGGTGGGTCTGATCTCCCCAGGAGAGCAGCCGTGCAAGAGAAAAGCAAGTTCTGTTCCTCCCCATCCCAGCCAGGAGTTAGGCTTGTGGCTTGCGCCCCACGGCTCCTATCGGGGCTCAAGGCGCCCAGGCTTGGGGCTTAAACTCCTGCCAGGGCTCCCACCCTGCGGCTTCTGCCAGGGCTTGGGGCGTCCATTTTTCCAGGGGGTCCTCAAATTGGCCAGGGCCCGTGGGCCCACGCGCTAATCCTCCGCTGGCCAGGACTAGCAGCTAGGAGCCTCCAGCTAGAGCGCTCCCAGCAGCATGGGGGAGATCGGACCCACCTCCACGAGACTCCTCTGGCTGCAGGAAGCTCTGCGGCTCTGAAGGCAGCACAGCAGTAAGGATGGCAATCCCACAACCCTCCTACAACAGTTTTGCAAGCCCCCCCACTCCAACCCCATTTGGGTCAGGACTCCCACGATTACAACACAGTGAGATTTCAAATGTGAACATCTGAAAATGTGAAATTGACTTATTTTCAAATCCTGTGGCTATGAAATTGACCAGAATGGACCATGAATTTGATAGCACCCTACCTATAGTCCTTACTGAATCCCTTTTCAGAGGAAACCCCTCCTCCCCCCCCCACTGAAATGAAAGGTAGTTTTTCATGGAGTAAGTTTGGTAGGATTTGGTGTTATGTCTGAATATATCTGAACCATAGTGAATTAAACATAAGTACCATTTTTAATTCTATGAAAAAATTGCTACTGTTGCTTTTGACAGAGTATGGAATGTTGTGTTACTCTGGAAGGTTATTCTGGTTCAGCAGGAGAGACCCATATCTAGGCATCACTGTTGAAAGCAAAGCTACACTGTACCTCTGGCATTTGGCTTTTAGAAATATTTATTTCATTTACTCAGGAGACTTTACCTGACACAGATGCCTGAAAAGCTGCAGAGATTTCTGGTCCAACTCTCCCTTTGACAATACATGGCACTGAAGATACAATAAGGCATTCACTAGCAGCTGTTCCTGAGTCGGGTATGAACTCTGAACCCCTTCACCAAACTCTCCTTCAGAGCGTTTCAGAGATAACTTTTTAAGGCCACAGAGGATGTTCGTAGATTGCACTGAGCATAAAGTATCCGCATGTGCAAGGTAAGTGGGGAAGGTGGGACTAATAGAAGGAAATGCCAACAAAGAAGTAACAAGGGTGTCAAGTTTCGCTGGACAGACAATACTGTTGAGTGTTGTATAAACTTCAGAGGCCACTAGTCTCATGCCATGCTGCAGCTGTAAAATGGCAGCTTGCAGTGGGGTGACAGCATCAGGGTACAAAGCATATTCTTCTGCCAAGTGTTTTCTAAATTGATGGTGAGATTGCTGCCAGGATGCTTCTTCGTTTAGCATGTTCTGTGCTGCCTGGAGCGACTTGGGCCTATTTCCACGAAGGAACTGTAGAAGGCGGGCTAAGAGATCCTGGACTGTGGAAATTTGTGCAATGCTGGTGACATATTGGTGAACCTCCTGGTATAAGCAGTCATATGGGGGGACTTGGGGTCTGAAGGCCTGTTTTCTGGAAAGATTTCCTATTTGTTCCTTCAGCTGTTGAATTCTTTGGGGTAGAAATCTATTAGGAAATAAAAATATTGACCAATTTTAGAAGCATATTATAAACATAAGTATCCCATTAGGGTGCACAATAAGATTACAGTCTATGTATCACCTATGCAATGCGATATTTCCTAACAGACAGCACTACTGAAAGTGCCTTATGAAGCTCAGCCATTTAGAACTGGCTCTAATTCTAACTTCTAATAACGAATTGTCAAAGCAATCTGCGTGTGCTGAAATGAGATCAGGAACTCTCGTTAACAGTGGAAAATTGTGAACAACGACTGCATGCTGGAATTTGATCCAATCTCTTGCGTACAGAAGACTCCAAAAAAGTGCAAAAGGAGAGTTGCCTCTTGCCCATTAAAATTTCTTCCCCAGTTCCTCAGCTTAAGAAACACAAATTCTAGGTGTATCAGAGTGCTTCACACCAGTATAAAGGTTCCTCACACTGGCATAACTTATTCCTCTTCCCATATAGAGGTATACGGCATCTTTATATTGGTATAACTGTATCCACACTCGGGGGTTGTACTACTTAAATTATAGATAAATTTATTTAAGTGTAGATAAAGACATACCCTAAGGGCATGTCTAGACATAAGTTGTATGTCTACACTCCATCTGGGAAGTGTGATTCCTAGTGTGGGTAGACAGACTTGTGCTAGCTTGCAGTGTGGACGTTGCAATATGGGTGGCAGCTTGGGCTAGCCATCTGAGCTTGGCCCCCGGGGGGTTGGATGGGCTCAGACACTTATTTTTAGCATGCTAGTTTGAACTGAGCTAGTGCAAGTCTGCTGGGAATCATACCTCCCAGACACAGTGACCCACCATGAGCGATCACCAGCTTAAGTCAGGCATTTGTGCTCCACTAAATAGTTTCTCTACATGCCTTTACTATCCTGATATGCAAGTCTTTGTCCCGGAATCAACTATACCAGAGATCTCCAAACTGTGGGGCACGCCTCCCTAGGGGGGCACGGAGGAACATTTGGGGGATGGGGGGGGAGGGGGGCAGTGGGCCTGGGCCAGCCCCCAAGGAGGGCAGGGAGGGAGCACCACCCAGCCCCATCCCACCTGCAGCTCTGCTCCAGCCCCACCCCCAGCCGTGGCCCCGACTCCGCACTCGGACAGGGGCCGGCTGCCAGTCCCCACCACAGCCCAGCTGTGGCTCCGATCTTGCCCACAGTCTCACTCCCTGGCCGTGGCTTTGTTCCCAGCCTTGCTCCCGGCCTCATAACCACCCCCAGCTACGGCCCCAGCCTCAAGCCCCTTACCCCTGTCCACGTCCCGTCCCCACATCCCGTCCTGGGAGCAACAGCCCCACTCCTGGCCCCAGCTCGGGGGGGGGAGGGCGGGGGAGAGGGGGAAGAGGCGCAGGCGGGGTGAGGTGGGACACGACCCTCGAAAGTTTGGGGACCACTGAACTATACAAACACAAAATTATTCCTAAAAAAGCAATACAAACAACATTACAATGCAATGGAAGAAATCCAAACCACGTAAGCAGATGAGACTCCCAAAGAATATCGCTGGCCTCTCCCAATCATCAACAAAATAGTTAAGTTCTTCTCCCATTACCTGATATGGGGATGAGTGAAACTGATAATTGCTTCATCTTCAAGATCTTTTCCTGTATGTAGTTGCGCTGACAGATTCAGTGTCTTCCATTTACACTGCAGGTGGTGTAACTAGTAAAGAACAATTTAAACAATTTTATGGTTTTCTTTTAGGTAGCACACAAAGTACACCTTCCAGGAGATTTAAGAAAACATGACTGAATAATCTAATAATGATACTATAATATGGAGCTCATGCTTTTGCAGCATTCACCTGTGTATAATTAAAATTAATTTCAGCCACAAATGCTGTATTCTAAAGTAGGAGTCAGTTTTAAAAAAGGGATAGAAACGCCACACTCACCTCCTCCTTGGCATACTTGAGTTTGTATTCTCTTTTCACTGCAGGATCAAACCTAGTCTGTGGAAGCCAAATCTGGATCTGCACCAAACCCATATTCACCCAGAGGCTACCTTGCCGAGCTGTCTCTGATAGGTCCTGAATTCCTTCTCCTTCCCCAAAGAACTGTTGCAAGCAGGTCAGCAAGAGACAGAGGACTTCTTTTGGCAGTATCTCCTGACTAGCGACATCCTTAAGTACTTTGAGAATGTATTGAAAGGCCACAGGGTCTTTGGAGGAGAGTTTATCACAACACTGTGAATATTCCTCTTGCAGGTCTACTGGAACCAGATCCTTCAGAGCCAAGAGCTGTCGACATAACATTACATCTTGGATTCTGGAATCTGTACACCTGAAGGAATAAGAATAAAAAGATATTGGCATCCTGGGGAGTACAAGGTTCTGTAATATTGCTGGTTTAGGTAAAAGATGTGTAGAGGAAGGACCTCAATAGTACCTAAATTCTGCCATGGAAGAAACAGACATGTTGGTCCACAAAACTGTGTTGACTTCTTGAAGCTGTTGTGCTCTCTCCATCCACTCTCCCAATATCACATGGGATGACGACAGAACAGGAAGGCCACTCGCATCCCACTGGCTTGTCTTGCTGCTGCTAGTTAGAATTTCAAAGAGGCACTTGGAGAAAACTGCTCGGTTCAAAATACCTGGGCCCTAAATTAAAAGATTAAGAGATATGTAGTGTTAATAGCATTTCTTCACTTATTTTAATGTTACACAAAGGTAAGCTTTATGAAAGGCTTTTTACCAAAACTACAAGATAATTGCTCGCTTCAGCAAAACTATTAGAAAAAAATCAAATGGTGGAGCATCTCCAGATTTTCTCTCACACACAGCACATGCTCACATTCACCTCTACCAGCTAACAAATACTGGGAGAGGAAAAGCTTGTCTTGTCTATACTAGAGTTTTAAAACATGTTTATTTCTAAAACTTGTTAGCAAAACTATTTTAAAAATAGACATTTTATCTTAGTCTAGCTATCCAATTATGTCACAAAACACAAACCTTCATGAAACGGTACATAGGGGATTTAGGCATTTTCTTTTCCTCTGCCCCAGGTAGCGGCTTCCAGGTTAACCAGTACTCCGGATCTGTGGTTACAGTACTGTGCCAGAAGAATTCTAATACGCTACTGACCAGTTCTGACCACAGAAGAGACATTTCTTCATGGGATACCTAAAAGTGAGAGAGAAAAAAAATTCAAGTCTCCTAAGATAATTTACTGGCATCGAAAGAAAATTATTATGCTTGAAACAAGAGAAAAAACACTGAATAGAATGTATGTGTGAAATTCTTTTCTGATGGAGATATTATCACTTTTAGTCTTCTTTAGCATCATAGAGTATGGTTTACATCTCCTCTGAAAAAAACTACACTCCTACACAATAGCTTCCCACCAGGTGTCTGTGCCCAGCAGCAGCTTCCATTCTCTCCCTTCCCTGCGCGCAAGCACACACACACACAGACACACACGCACACACACAGTTGTGAAGGATAACGTCACCGGCCAAGTTTTCCAAACATAACCTCTGTTGTGCGACTGTGCAACTTTGCACAATGGTGCGCAGAGTTCCACAAGCCCAGAGAACAGATAAAGTCCTCTGACAATCTGGCCAAAAGTACTTGTTAAGAACTTGCTGGTGTATTGAAGCCCATGGGAGCTACATGCTCGTGTCACTGTTAAATTCTAACCAGCCAGAAGTGCTATAATCTATTTACCTACTATGTAGGCAAAATGACATACAAAAGTAGGCCACACAACATTATTCCAGACTGCAGGATTAGGCAAAAAATGTTTTATATTATATATACACATTAGTCATAGAAATGAAGACAAGAGTTTTAGATTGATCTATCTACAAAGCAAAACCATTACATGTTGTCTTAATTTAGGTGGGCTACAGTAAGTCAACTGGTTGGTTTCCTTCAACGGTGTATCGTACCATTTTAATGGGAACAGTATCATACAGATGTACAGATTTTAATGCTAGACCTGAGATTGCTTTATAGGTCTGCCATTATATTGCTTTTGTGCTGACAACTTTTATTTGGCCTACCATTTCTCCCAAGTAATAAAATGTGTTGGAACTATTACTGTTGCAAACCTGTGAACTAGACACAGGAAGCATACTACAGACGCTCCCCGACTTACGCAAGAGTTCCGTTCCGGAATGCCTTGCGTAGCTCTAATTTTGCGTAAGTCGGAAACGTATACCCGACCATTACGCAAAACAAAAGAAAAACAAACAAAAAAACCAACAACCCTATTTCTAGCTTACGGAACTTTTTCCGTAAGTGCAGATTTGCGTAAGTCGGGTTTGCATAACCCGGGGGTCATCTGTAGTATGTTACAGATATTAACACTCATTCATGGACGTTTGAACACAAACTTCTGCAAGCCTAAATTAAACTAAAACTTGTTCTTACCTTATCAAGATGTAACAAGTGCCACAGTCCATACAGATGTTGAGAGGCAGCTGGCGTCAGCTTAAGGCAAAAAGCTACATACTGACTTAGCTCTGAACACATGCGTACCTGTTGATTGCTGTTCTCCCTGTAGCTGAAGAAAAAAACTATCAACAAAAAACTATGCTACATAGTATGCAACTTGAATGCACAACTGAATGAGAAAAAAATAATGTCTTGACTGTAGCAAAGAGGTGTGAAACAGGATATTCCTGGGTTCAAAATTAATTATGTGACACTTTTTCAATGAGACCATAAACAAGTCATTTAGAGGCAATTTCACCCATCTCGTTTTACTGTTCTTTTATAAAAACATGACCTTCACTGAAATCCTGACACTGTATTGAGTGCACCAGATTTTTTTAAAGCTCCATTAGGGAAGCTACTCTATAAACCTCATTTTCTCAGCAATGCAATAATGCAGAGTTGCTTTCTTCTAAGAATTGGTAATTAGTCATAAAGCACACCTATATTTAGCCACTTGAAACAATGAAAATATTTACCGTATATACTCGTTCATAAGCCGAATTTTTTTAGTAAAAAAGGGAAGCACCAGAGAAGGGGGTCAGCTTAGGAATGGGTATAGAGAGGGAGAGGTGGGACACAGCCCCTCCCCCCCCAACAGAGGGAGCAAGGAGAGGCAGCACAGCCAGCAGAGCCAGAAGGGAAGAGGCAGGGTCAGAGTCTCTCCGCTTCTGGCCACGCTGTTCTCCCCCCAGCCTCCGAAGCAGCTGCAGCTCTGGGGCTGGCAGGCTGCAGTCATGCCGCTCAGCCTTGCCCCCCCCCCCCCCCCCAGAGCAGGCTGCGGCCCTGCCACCCGGTCTGCAGAAGCAGCTCCAGCCAGGTCAGAGACATCCTCCCCTGGTCCTCCCCAGATAAGGTGAGAGGGGATGGGATAGGGAGAGTGTGGGGGTCCCGGGCTAGGGATGGGATCATGTGGGGGGTGGTCACAGGGGTTACTCCTCTGACTCCCAGCTTCTCCCCCCCAAAAAAAACTTCCCCACCAGTTGCTGTCCCGGCCCTTCAGGGTAAGCAGCTGGCGCGCCGGGACACTTTGTTTACTTAGGTTTACCTCCGTGCCTGCGGACGCTCGAGGTAAACAAACCATCTCGGCCCGCCAGCGGCTTATCCTGATGGCCCTGGAGCCAAAGTTTGCTGACCCCTGAATTATAGGGTCGGCTTATGAACAGGTTATAAAAATTTTCCATTTTTACTTATCCATCTTGGGAGGGGAGGGGTCGGCTTATAAACAAACTGGCTTACGATCGAGTATATACGGTAATTTAATTCAAATAGCCAACTGGGTGTGTACATTTTACTTTTTTATATATATATATATATATATATTCTATTTGCACAAATTACACTTGTAGATATGTCCCTTTCAATGATGCTCATTGTGGTGTTTAGATCTCTTGCTTCTCAAGCTCTTATTGAACTTTTTGCAGGAGCTCAAGAATACGACCATGAAGGCTTGACAGAGGATTGAGAATTAAAGGACTAATAAGCAGGCTTAGAAAAAAAAAATTACTTCCTAGCAGAACTCTGTATAAAACCATGGGCTTTCTTCTGGTGCTGTCACAATCCAGTCTACTGTTAATAAAAATATTTCTTTTTATAGTCTAAATATATTATTCCAGGTGGCTTGAATAGCACAGTTATGCTATGCCTATATTGCAAACTGAGGGGGTGAGTCCCCTGCTTGCGAACACATACTTTCGCCAGCTCTCATCAAGCTAGTGCAAAAATAAATAGCAGTGTAGCTCTAGCAGAGGCACCACTGAACCGTACCTAGTACAAACCTGCCTGAAACCAGTGGGTATGTACTTGGCACTGCTCAGCCATGCCTCTGTTGCTGCTACCAGGGCTACCACAGCTATGCTGCTATTTATACTTGCGCTAGCTCAAAGACAGCGAGCACGAGTATATGTACCGGAGCAGGGAATCACCACCCCGGCCCCAGCTCATAATGTAGCCGTAGCCTTAGTATAATCACTTCGATAAAAATCCCATGTCCGCCCAAGAGCCGATGGGACAAAAGCTAGAAAATACTCAAGTTTAAGCAACTCCTTAGACATTTCACTTTGGCTTTAGGTCCCAAGAAATGTGGTTTTGCAAATAGATAAGAATGATATATGTTGACTTGCAAGCAAAGGTAAGTAGCTCACTGATCCTCATAACTTTGCACAACAGATTCTAAATTTCATTAAAAAAAACAAACAAACAAAAAAAAAACACCCTGCTCTTCCCTCACCTTCTTAGACAAGCCTTAGTTACACAATCTGCTGTCAGTTTGTACTGCCAGAGCACTGCCAAATACTCCATTGCGGGCCACAGCTGAATCCTACTACAGAGCTGGATTAATGAGGCAGAGTCCAACTGACTGGAGACAGTGTCTTCAGTACGAATCTCTTCTGGATGACCAAGCTTAACTCCTCCTGCTTTCAGGTGTGAACACTGTAAATTCACAAACGTCCTTAATTCACCTGTAAAATGGGGGATAAAAAGCACATGAATGCACATAAACACATATTTATCAATTAACAGTCCGAGCAGCAACTCTGAAAGGAACTGCTCATTCACACAGATACAAATGAGACAGATAAATATTTCTGGATGAAATAAACGTAAGCTAGATGTTCTGACACTGTGCTTCTGACTGTACTTGACTGTCACATATAAGGCAAATTATTTACCTGAATTAACATCTTCTAAATGATTAGCTCTGAGAACCAGGCCCTTGGCCCGCAGCAGTGCTTTCTTTATTTCCCATCCAGTGGCAGCAGTTTTCAGACAACAGATTTCGTCCTGCCATCTGCTTTCTCCAAAGGCAGATCTCATCTCCAGGATGTCGAGTGCTTTGCAGAATTCTTTCAACTGAGCAACCGACTCCACCACCAGTTTATCCTGTAAATGTTTAAAAACAAAAACAAAACACAAACAACAACAAGAAAAGTTATTTAAACAATCAATAGTTTTTATTTCAAAGGTTATAATGTCATAATGAACATGATCAGTGTCCCACTAACATTGTGCTCATGCTTTCTAAATCAGAGTACTTACACATGCAAATGGTGTGCAACTTTATGCACAACTTAACACCAATTCTTAATGCTTCATCTCCCTTACGTGTTCAATCCAACATTACAAAGATGGATATGTTGAGATAACTGGCCAATGGATTAGTATTTAAGATTCAGTTTGTGCAAATTGGAAAAGGTAAAATAATTTTCCCAACGTTTTAATACTTTTATTTAACACGTTCATCTCTTGCTGATCGTCAGGCATGTACCACGTGTTAACAATTGTATGACAGTGTGTTTACAAAGACATGCCAGGAAACCATCGTCGCTGCATTGACATTAACTAGTTTACACTGTTAAGTCTTTCTACACCCTGCTTTGAAAATGTACCGTGATGCTTTTCATATTAGCTAATGCATTAGCTGCTTATGGAAGTTTGGAAGGATGGACTCTCCTTCCCCAGGCAATTGAATACTAGTCAATGGAATGCAGAAAATACCTCGTAATCTAACAACTGAAGAGGTAGAATCACCTGTTCAGTGGTTAGTGTTGCATCTCTCTCTAAAGAAGCTGGGTGGGGAACACTGGAGACAGCTGAAGGCAATTTTAAATGGCAGCTCTCTAAATCAGGGTTTCTTAAATTGGGTTGCCAGAAAGTGTCAAAGAGTCTCGTAGGAGGCTCAGTGAGGGGGAAGGAAGGCAGGGGGGAAAGGCTCTCACTGGCGGCAGGAAGCGGAGTGCCACAGCTGGGAGCTGGCGGAGTAGAGCCGGGCTGCTCCGCTTCCCGTCGCTGCTGGGGGGGGTGGGGGGAGAGGGAGAAGGAAGAGGAGGATCCCTTCCCCCAAGTGACAGGGCTGGGGCCGGGGCGAGGGAAGTGGGGCAGGCTGCTCCTGGCCCCCCGCTAACCCCGGGGGCACTCTGGGCCTGTGGGCCCCCCAAAGTGCCCCCCCACAGCTCCTGCCTCCCAGACCCTGGGGCCCCACACAGTCCCCCTGCAGGGGGGCTGCGTAGGGCACCCAAATGGTTAGGGACGGCCCTGCACAGGGGCAGGTCCTTCAGCTCCAGTCCCCTGGGGCTGGCTGGGCTCAGCTTTCCACTCCAGGCACTGTAACCTGGTGCATGGGATCCCAGTGCTGTTCAGGATTGGCCCAGTTGCCCCTTCATCATTATGACAAGGGTCCGGCCAGCCCAAATTTGGGCGGTGGTGCTGCAACCCTATGCACCAAGTTGCAATGTCACTTTCACAAATTTGGCCCAGCCCCCATTACAAGGGCTGGGCCAACCTGAGCAGCGCTGTGATCCTGGAAGTTACAACACCCGGAGCGGGGAGTCAAGCCCAGCCAGCCCCAGGAGACAGGTGCAGCAGAAGCCACCAATCTGGTACACAGAGAGTATTTATTTAATACTTATGTACTTATTATTACATTACTGTGTATATTATGTATTGTGATTAAGAAATATTTGGTAATCCATGTTTTTTGTACTAAAGATATTTACAGGGTCGCAACAGGCCATCAAGGTTTACAAGGCCTGAACCCAAAAAGATTGAGAGAGACTGCAGGAATCCTGATAATTGAGTACTATCAGTGTGAATAGTTTGGGTATATGACCTATTCAAAAGGAAGTGAGGGTGAGGCAGAAATTAGACTGAATGAAGGCAGCCAAGTAGGAACTGGGGGTAAATTTTTTTTTTTTTTTAAAGTACCCAACTTTCAAATCCCACTTTCAAACATGATGTTGGCCCCAAGCCCAAATTTTTAGATGTATTTAGGCATTGCGTTGTAATGTGTAACTTATTTGGGAGCCTAAGTCTCATTTTCAAAAGGAATGTAGGTGCCTAAACCAGTTACACGTGGCACAGAGGAGCGCAGCAGTGCCTAACTACCTTTAAAAATCTGGGCCCAAGGGCCAGATTGTAAATCTAAAGATATAGATAGATGCCTACCAGGAATGAAATCAATGGGAGTTAGACACATTAGGTACTTCTGAAAATCCCACCGAGCACCTACTTGAATCTTTAGGTGCCTTTGTGCCTAAATACCTTTTTGCCTTTCGAAAGCTAAGACCTACTGACTTTCAGTAAAGTTAGGCTCCTAAGTGCCTATGTCACTTCTATAAAAGGATAAACTGCTGAAAGAATTAACCTAAAAAGTAAACCTAAATTCCCTTTTCAGAAGGCCTGGAGGTAAAACTGTCAACTAGGCCCAACACTAAAATCTATCAACAATGGTTTGGTTTGAAAAGGCATGGTGCAGTTCACACTGGGGGATGTACCTCCCTTGTTCTGCCTAGTCTGAAATTCACAAATATCCAGGACTACTTTACAGCAGAAATATCTCGATACTCATGCAACATCCTAAGCTGTTTGTTAAAGAACTGCTTCTCTGGACAATCCATCAACAAGGTTGTTACTAATTTAGACAGCTGATACATTTCAAAAAGAAATTCATATAAAAAAAATGTTAAAATTAGCATTAGTCGTGCTTATGAAGCCAGGGAAATAAGAGTGTCCATTTGCTGGCTTGGGAAATGAGTATAATAGTACAAGACCCCTACAGAGATTTGCTGCAAGCCTTAAGGAATGTTTGTAACGTACTTCGACATCCTTGGAAGCAAGGTGCTATAGTTGTCCAAAACATTCTGTTACAAATGGAATAATGTACCTTGAAAGGAAGAGGTCTCCCAAGAGACTTCTGCAGCTTCTTTACACCAACAGAAATACCAGCAGGACTGGCCAAACAGCTCTGAATCTGCTGTGAAACAGACTGAATTTCCTTGGAAACCCTTCAAGTAGAAAGGAAATAAGTTTTCAACAAGTTCAAGAGGGTAAAGGCAAAAGGACATGCAATAAGAACAAGAAAGTTCCATTTTTTGGTGGAGTATAGGAGAAAAAAGTGTGCTGGAGAAAATTACACATAGGTACATCTTCACTGAGGATAGGGCCAATGCTAAGAAATGTCAGAAGTTCTAAAACAAACTCATTCAGCTAATACACTTGTGCTTGCAGTGAGAGTGGAACATAAACATCAATACTTGTGCTTACAGAGTAAATGAATCTGATCAGTTTTAGCTGGTGTATTTTAAAAAGAACGCTAAAGTAACTGTTTAATATGGCCACATATGTAGCAAAGGGGCCCCGGGCGGGGAGGGGGGGGAGGGGTGTGTGCGCACACAACCCTTCCAATTAATTGCATTATGTACGAGCTAAACAACCTACCTGTGCTGCTCATGTCCAGTCAGCATCTGGGGAATTCTGTTGATTAAATGCTTCACAACCCAGTGCCAGTGAAGCGACAGGAGTGCCAAGCCTGGAGAATCCACCGTCAGAGTGTCAGATGCTGCCCAAAACCGGTCACGCCACAGCAAGCAGTAGAAGATCTATAGGCAAGTCAGGAAAGTTATAGCCTTCCCATCTCTGAAGCCTGGCATATTACAGTACATCTTGCATTGTAGTTGGGGCACTGATGTTCCTAACTCTGCTGCTCTCATAATTAGACAATATTATGTTTTAAATCAAGAGATTTGTCCTCAACAGGTTTACCTATGTGTTCTAAAAATACTAGCAACTGTAGAATCCATTGTTAACTGATCCCCATCAGTGTATGGAATAGAGCACAAAGCAAGATGGACCTCCTTCAAGGATTTTACAATCTAAATTAGATATGGACAACACACGAGATGAAGAAAGTAAAGCTTTAAAGCAACACATTTATTGCTGTGGATTGACTTTAAAAGGCTTTGTTGCAAGAGGCTTTAAAACAGAATCTAGATGGAGCGGGAAACTGTTTGGTACATTATGGGAGAAGGAATTCCAAGTATACAAAGTGGCATGGAAAAAGGAGAGGGCAAGAGAGAGTGAAAGACACAAAGGCTATGTTAAAAGGGAGTTTGGGGGTGTTAAGTAGGTAGAAATGAGAGCAGAGATGTAAGAAGAAATAGACTTGGTCTGGTATGAGAGGATGAGAAACCTGGCCTTGATGTAGAAAGTGAGAAGAAGCCAATGAAGGGATTTGACGATGATCTGTGTGGTGGGAAATTTTAACAAAAGCATTTTGAACTGTTTGAGGTGAAGGGAATAATGAAAGTATGTTGAAAACCTACATGCTATCTTAGAACAGTGGTGTTTAACCTGTTGTCTGCAGATTCCCTAGGGTCCGCAGACCATGCTTACGAATTCCAAAGGCGTCCTCACATCCATTTGAAATTTTTTAGGGGTCCGCAAATGAAAAAAGGTTGAAAACCACTGTTTTAGAATAAAGAGTGGTGTATAATGAACACAACAGTTTACTATAAATTTGCAGATCAGCTTAACCCCTTATACCTGACACTGTACAAACGATCACATTCCACATTCTAACTACAACCCTGCCATTTATTTCAGAGTCCATGGGACTAAAAATGGAGAAGCTCCTCCAGAATTCTGGATCCTAAATAATTCTAGTTAGAGCAATTTAAAAACTCTACTCACCTCATGTACATTGTCATCTGTTAAGGTCACTTGAGAAGACTTCACCCAGTGCAACATAAAGGAATCCCAAAGTTCAAAGAAAGCAGCAAGATTGGCCACAATAGCATGTGGAAGAGAGTTATAACTCCCTGGATCTTGATTTAAAGATTAGAACAAAAAAAGGGGTAAAAGTTATAATATTCCGTCTACACAAAGTAACACAGAAGAGTTAATCTCTGGCCACCATATCTCCCAGTTACTGCGGTCACCGCTTAAAAACTTCACAGTTTTTACTTGCTACATATTTCCTCAGTATCTGCAGCATTCCCTATTACTTCTAAGTAGGTAGGCTAGGGAATACTGCAAATATGGAGGCAACACTGATCAGTCAACTAAAGGCAATTGTGAAGTGAAAGTCATGTTGTGACCGACTTTCTTCTGAGGTGGAATGCAAACTGTAAACTGATAAAATTGCAGGACTGAAACTAAAGTTTTTCCTGATATAAAAAATCACTAGCCACAGATCCCCTCTCTTTCCCTTTATTACATGCAGTTTAATTTCTTCTCTGCCAGGGGAGTTAAATACATCCAGTGAGATCATGTGCCACCAGCAGTGAAACAGTTTGTGTGTGTGTTACACTGGGAAAGTTCAGAAAGGGGAATTCTTCATATATAATCAATGATACCATGACAAGAAATAAATTGTCAATTGGGGAAGTGACAGCATCACAGATCAAAAAGGTAAGACCCAGCAGATTTTAGCTACATAGATCCTCCTCTCTTCATTTGTCATTCTTCTCATCTGGCCGTCAAGTCAACTTATTGCAGTTTCTCAGTGATCCAGAAGGACAATGGTCTTTAGACCACAGAACAAATGTAAGCTTTGATATTTAGTCAATTTTTGCCCATGCATTCTCTGGAGAAGCACAAATAAAATTACATTAAACCTGCTCTATGCAGTTGGCTAGGCAAAAATACAGAATACATGATTAAAAATCTAGTAGGCAGAGTAAATGCCAATTTTACTAACCCGATTTTACAAAATGATGCTGTATTTAATAAAATAATTTTAATATCAATTTAGAACTCTGTTTAAAATAAAACCACAATACTAGTGCCTAAAAGTTGCTGTATGAGACACTGATTGGTGTTTGCAAAAAGAACAGGAGTACTTGTGGCACCTTAGAGACTAACAAATTTATTAGAGCATAAGCTTTCGTGGACTGTAGTCTCTAAGGTGCCACAAGTACTCCTGTTCTTTTTGCGGATACAGACTAACACGGCTGCTACTCTGAAACCTGATTGGTGTTTGTCATCAAGTCTTTCCACTTAAACTACAAATGCACATTGCTCGTGTTGCAAACCAAAAGGAAGAAGCTTTACTCCTTTCCAATTTCCACTAAACACCCTTTTTATAGTAGTTACCAATGAGGGCATGCAATGTCACTCTCTCTACACACATACATATTTATTATCCACACATTCTCTACTCTACTAGAGGGGCGTACCTACTCTACTAGAGTAATATTTTATGTTACTATAGCTCTGGTCTGCATGCCTTACATAAATGTATAAAACTTTCACACATACAATGGGCAGTATAAAATCATGCTTCGGGTAGCTGAGCTTTTATAACTGAATCCTATCGAACATTACTATTCTTTTCTTAGGGTACGTCTATACTTACCTCCGGGTTCGGCGGTAAGCAATCGATCTTCTGGGATCGATTTATCGCGTCTTGTCTAGACGCGATAAGTCGATCCCGGAAGTGCTCGCCGTCAACGCCGGTACTCCTGCTCCGCGAGAGGAGTACGCGGAGTTGACGGGGGAGCCTGCCTGCCGCGTGTGGACCCACGGTAAGTACCTTGTAGTTCGAACTAAGGTACTTCGACTTCAGCTACGTTATTCACGTAGCTGAAGTTGCGTATCTTAGTTCGAACTGGGGGGTTAGTGTGGACCAGCCCTAACTCATTAAACATATTATGCAGTAAAAGAAACAATGAGATCATCAGTCCTACCTTTATGGAACTCTAGAGACATTCTTAAGGCACTAGTTCTCAACTTTTTGCTAGTAATCAAGTTCTTCTCAATATAGCTTCTTTTTTCCCGGTCAAGAAATAATATTGCCCTGAATTAAAAACAACATAAGGGCGTTAGGAGAAGTTGGACATGACCAGCTAAAAAGCCTCTATACCATATCAGGGAGGGCAAAGCATATTAGGAGATTTGATATCTCAGTATTAACTATCTGAAGTGAGAATCGAAGGTCTGAACAGTGACATGTCAGATAGCTTAAATTTGGCCTGCAAAGGATGTTACATTGAAAATTCAATTTTTAGACTTTTCCTGGAACACAACAAAATATTTTTCTGTCTATTCACAGCTTAGACTGGATACCTCAAAAGGAAAGGTACTCCGCAATTATGCTGCAGAATCCATGCAACTATAGGTGATTATGTGGGAAGTTAGCATTTGCCAGGTGGCAAGAACCATCTTTTTACTCTGAACTCAGTTTTACTTTATAACTTGCCCATTCACCCCTTTTTATTTAAACGAAGAACAATAGTAGCAGACTAGTTCCTTCCCTTCCTACAAAAAGGTGTTTTGAGTAAGTCAGTAGCATCACAGAACCACTCCCATGCTTTCTGCTTCTTCCTCTGGTTCTATTTTTTGGGGAGGGAGTATTCCAGCACAACTGCTGCTAACTACCATGTGCTCTTCCCCTATGCCATCAGCAGAGGGGCAGTCTCCTGCCTGTCTGTAACCCAAGAGCAAAAGCAGGTGCTGAAGATTTAGATTTTCAAATGTTATAGCCAAAAAAATCAATATCTAGCATTTTAGACCTTATCTGTCAAATTTTAAGCAAAATGCTCAGCAGGAACATTGGCAATAATCACAACAGCATAGGCTAGAATCACAATGTAAATTTCACAAGCCACCAGGCTTCCAATCTGCATTTTTCTTAACCCACCGGTTTGCTACAGACATCAGAAGGACAAAAAGTTGATCTGTGTGTTCCACTTCTGTGTCAAAGTTCATTGAATTTCTAATGATATTCAAAAACTGCATATTCCATCTTGGATCCAGTGGCAACACGTGTTCATCTGGTAAGGCAAGCAGTTACAGAGAAAGACAGTGTTTTGCCAAATAAAAATGGTATTGCTTTTCTTTCTCCACCCCTCCAAGGAATGATTAGTGATTTCCATCAATGTAATGAGAGAGACCACTAGCAGAACTGGGGTATCACCGACTGCAATGGACAATTTCAGCACGGAAATAAGACTCATGAGGTCAGCTATTCTTTCAACTATTTCTTAATTTTGGGGATGGGACAATGCTCCAGTGCAGCCATGTGAGAGGAAGAGAGGTACAGTGGGAAAGCCCCTTCCCACAGAGCACCCACATAGAAGGCAGCAGTAATTTGACTGTAGACCGTGGAAGCACAGTGGTAAGTGTGAGGTGGTCACTGGTTAGGGCACCAGACGGGCACTTCAGATTCAGTTCCCTACTTCACCACAGACTTCCTGTGTCACCTTGGGCAGGTCACTTAACGTCTGTGCCCCAGTCCCCATCTACAAACTAGGGATAACAGCAATTTCCAATGCTCCAGAAAGTTTTTGCCATCCCAACAGGCATGCCTTACTAAGGCATATTACTCCTAAGGAGGTGCACTTCCCGGCCTCGCCTTGCACAGCTCTAGATTAAAGCCATTTCCTTATCATTCTTTTGAAATCTATCCATTCTTTGTCCGTGAATTCCTGTAAATGCCAAATGTTCACTGAGACACAAGGTGGGTGAGGGAATATCTTTTATTGGACCAACTTCTGTTGGTGAGAGAGACAAGCTTTTGAGCCACACAGAGCTTTTTCTCAGGTGTGGGAAAGGTACTCAGAGCGTCACAGCTAAACACAAGGTGGAGCAGACTATTTAGCATAGGTAGGTAGCCCATATTCTAGGGGACATTCAAGGTGGAGTGGCCTGTTACCCTAACATACTAACCACGTTTTTCAACATTACCTACTTCCAACCAAGAGAGCCACACATGTACTGTATAACCACTTTCAAAATATTTCAGAAGGAACCACACTCCAATTTAAGGCTAATTCCAGTGAACTTCACAATATTTTGCATATCACCAATCCACCCAACTTGCAAGTTCCACTTTCAGAGTCATAATGCATAACTATTTTTGTTAAGCAGATTTTCCCAGAGAAGCTGTGACACATTCAGAACATAATCTGCCTTCAATCTTCACTCCTTAAAAGAAAAACAGGATGCACAAATGACTGGGGGAGTGGAGGGGGGAGAGAAGAGGAGGAAGAGGAAGCAAAGGTACCTGTCATGTTTGGCTGTAGCAACTTGATCACATTACTGATTGCAGCAGAGTGGGGACTGGAGTAGAAACTATTCAGCGATGCAGCACCAGCTTCTAGTTGAGTGCGCACTGAATCTGTAGGTGAGAATAATAGTTAAGAGTGTTTAGCTTTGACGGTACAAAGCATAGTTAGTCAACAAAAACACTCAAGATGTGCCAGCCAAAATCTCCTCTGCCCACTTAAGGGTTGCCCTCTTTCTACACTAACTACAGATAGCAGATCAGTCTTTCAGAAGGCCCGTAACAGCGTGCACTGCAGCAATCTGATCTCATTACTACATCGGCTTCAAAAGGTATTTTGAGATTGATTGTCAAACAGATAAAGCAGTGTACGTGACAGTCACGACACAAGAAATCGACACATGGGAATTTCCATTTACTTCTACAATTTTTAGAGTCTGGTTTTCAAAAATCAATGCAAGTTATGTATCTAACTCCCATGAATTTATTTATTATCCATCACTGATGTTTTCTACAGAATCTAACTTTCAAATAATTTTCTAGACATTTGCAATATTTTCTGGTTACAATTTCAGATTATTAATACACACATGGTTGTCTGGAGAAAAACAATAGCATCAAGAGAGTGAATCCCATCCATTGCAATGTGATATTAATGAATACTGGGATTTTCAAAGGAGCCTAAGGGAGTTAGATACCCAAATCCTATTGAGCATTTAATTCCCTTCAACTGGGATTTTCAAAGGAGCCTAAGTCTTTAATTATGATGATAATTTAAATGCCAGCATTGTGAACTATTACACTGGTGACAGTCTTTGCAAGCACGCACAGTTATGCGGCTTTCCCCTGTGGTTGTATGTTCCATTCATGTGAAAGGATGTCCCAAACAAATAAGGCTGCAAGGTTTAAATATCCAAATACTCTAGAATAGTTTGTTTTAATCTGGGAGGGGTTAGCCACATACTAGCATTTTCAGTCTCAGGTGACTTTTGCAGCCTGCCTGTTGCTAGAAATTCTAAATTATCTAGTTCAATTAGGTAAATGTAACAAATTAATTTACAAAAAGCATTTCCAAACCTACGGTAATTAAACTAGTCTATCAAATATTTATTGCTTTTTGGTCTGCAATGCATGCCTCCTTCCCATCTAACACTCACTATTTTGAGTGGTTAGACATCACACAATCTCTGGAAAACCCCAGTTTCGCAGAGTTTCTCCAGCTGTCCTGCTAATTTATTGAAGACTAGGCAATCTGTAAACATAATTGCATCATTGTACAGTTTTTACTGCTGCTGTGAAGGAAAAACAATGGAGAGAATTAAATCACTCTGTGATAAGTATAATAATTAAGAATACCACCTACCAAGCACTTGTGGTAGATTCTTGGTTAAGTGATTAAGCCATCTAACTCTCAACAACCAATCTTGATTGGATGCCTTTTCTATGAACAATTCAACAGAAGTAGATAGGACTTCAATTTCATCTGTCCAATAGGCATCCATCTGAACAGTACTGAATCGGAGACTCTCTGAATTAGTGGATTGCATAACTTTCTGCAAATCTTGCAGAGTAAGTGGTAGTGTTCTGAAATGAATGGAAATAATTAAGGATAAATACATGACTAGAAAAAAAAACTCCATAATTCCAAAATGAGTCAATTCTCAAAGTCAAATTACTGATAATTACTATGTAAAGTATCACCAAATAACCTCCACAATTTATGCGAAGTTATTTTTGCCCCAAGTGGGTAACTATTTGAAAATATCCCTATTTTCCAAATTCACTTCGCTTTTGTTTTTAGTAGAAGCTTATTTGGATTTTTAAATCCACTTTCCCATTTTTAACCGAGTTTAAGATGTTTACTACCAGCAACTCAGTATTAAGGTTACTTCATACACATACATGTCAAAGCATGGAGCTTTAGAGGAGAAATTACGACTGAGTTCCTGCACCAAAGAGTCCACAATGTAAGAATACAGGTAAGGATGGGAGGCGGGGGAGGGAAGGGGAGAGAGAAGGAAGAGAGGACACAGGAGAAAAACAATGTTCCTTTCTGATTTTCAGATCAATATTTAACTTCAGCATGAACTTCTATGCCTTGCTCTGCCACTGACTTCTCACATGACATGGTACCTCAGTGCACCTAAAGACTTGCACAGGAAGGCACCATCCCTGCCACCAGGACTTTACAATACAAGTGAACACTAACTGAGGTTTTGCTTCAACATTGTGAAAGTTTGAAAAATTGGGCATGAAACGGACTAGAGGAGCTGTTTCATCTGCCCACCACATGCAGGACTCAGATCTGGCAGCTCCATTTGGACAAAGAGCTCAAAGTTTGGCTGTTCATCTGAAGCTACTGGACCAAAATCTCATAAGGAAATGTTCTCAAATATCACGCAACCCTCTTTCTGCCAGTTCAAAAGAACAGGTCCTTTTGTGATTATTTCTGTTTCTGGATGAAACCACAGAGTACAGAGCAGTGTAGTATATTCTAACCTAAAGTATTAGTCACACAGTTTTGAACTTCAAAGGGTTTGGATCCAAAATGTGTTGGGCCAGTTCTTGATTGGACTTATTTGTGCATCTCCAGTGTTGACATTTACTCTATGCTTTAGACCTACAATGGCCTCCTCCATTCCACACAGGACTTTTCTACTCTTCATTCAAACCCTTTCTTATAGGCTCTCTTTTCCACGATACCCAGCAACTAACACTTCAGAGTAAGAATGTGGGCACCCACCTTCCTAGTGTCAGGATATTCAATGTATTTGTTAGACTATTTAAACTGTAAGGTAGATCACTCGGTCAGGGCAGAAAGAACTGTGTACACTACTGGACCTTAACTAAATTAATTTGTAGGAAAATTGGGGCAGGACTGGGGAAGAGAATGAAAAGATATTTAAAATCTAGGATGACTTGCCTTGCCCATTTCTATATAAAATGTATAATTCTGAATATCTTAATCCAGATAAATCAGAACAAAACAAAACAGATATTGAGGGTTCAGAGTAAATGTAAAAGGTTAGCCACACATCCCTGACAGAAGAGCATTGTGGTGACACCATTTACTGATGGTGGGTACAGTAACGGAGTGTTAAACCTGTATTATTTGTTGCTCATTCTTTAACCAAAAAGTGTCTGTTGCCCACCTGCTGTTTTTCAGGCTCAGTCTGTTCAGACAATATGCTAGGACCTGTCCATCACTCTGGACTGTAGAAAGAAGTGAGTCTTCAGCTAGAAACAGACCTGTAGGTAGCGAGTCTGGCCACAATCCCATTGCTAGCAGGGAGTCACCCCAAGTTTCATGGGAAGTCAGAGCTGAAACATGCTTCATTACCAACTCCAGCACAAGCTAAAACAGAAGAGCATAGAGCAATTCAGCATTATGTATTTAAACATGCATTCAGATACTACTACTCAGGCAGAATATACATAATCTTACTTTGTTATAGATTTCATACCAAAAGATACCAAAGCACTTCAACCACAACTGAAACATATGACACTCAGCTGCTCTTAACAGCATATAATAGTGAACAGTAAGATAGGAAGCCAATACCACCATATTCAGGTGGAACTTCAGGCTGACAGAACAATTTCTCCAGGCTGTAATTTGTCAAGAGCTACTGCCTCTAACTTTTGCTTGAAGAGACACAGAATGTAAATAATAAATTAACAGATCTTACCTTTAAGTCTCATCTTAAGAGACAATGGTTCACACTGCAGAAGTGGAGTAAGGAGGCTAGAATCAGCTGGATTTCCCTGCTGGGGAATTACCTAGCACACAGGTTCAGATTAAATGCCCTATTCTACTGCATGCTCCCATGACTTCTACTGCAACCCCAGTTTTAGGGAAATGCCAGTGAGCAGGAAGAATGTGTCATGGATGGTGAAGAGGTAGCTGAAGTGCACTGTACACTTCAGCCATTCTGTGGCACAGAAAGGCCTCTTGGGAAACCACTGCAGTATGGGTTAAATCAGAGTCTTCCCAGGGGTACTCCAGATTACACTGGGCCAAAGAAGCCCCTAGCACCAGCAGAATCCAGGAAGTGTGAAAGCAGTTTAAAACTACCTTTTCTCTGCTCTCCATCAGGCTGCGACTCTTGACAGGTGCAGCTCAAAATTGGGGCCTGAAACTCCCAAGAGCACAACGCTCTCCAACAGCATGCGAAGGCCCTTCACAGGATAGAGTGCTGCTTTCAGAATCACCAACCCTCCTTCTGGCAGCATTCCTTTCTAGGAATTTCAATATTGTTGTCCGTTTGTGAAAAACACAACCCAGTTTTAAGAAGAATGAAATATTTACCTTTTGGTTCATCTGGGACTGTTGTGAGCGGACATACACTTCCCAGCAAGCTCTGTAAAAACTCTTCGGTAAACCAAGGCCTCGATGCAACTGTCGTACAATTAGTGTAGCAGCATGAATCAAAGATGACAATGACAACACAGAACCTGAAAAGGCACTGAATATTAATATCAGCCAGCCATTTTTGTAGAACATTCCAGATGCTTTAATTTGCCAACACCCTCCCTTCTGACCATGCTCACTTGTTGGGGGCACACACTATCATTCTATAGTCCCTTGCAGCAGAGCACCCAATATTAATTAATTATGCCTTGCATCACCCCCAGGCGAGGTAGCAAATATCCCCGTTTTACAAGTGGAGAAAATGAGATCAAGTTAAAGTTAAAGGGAGCATCACCAACTTCAAAATCACTTTTTGCCTGTAAATGATTATATCTGTTACAAGACCTAAAATTTCAGTATCTGAAACAGTAGAGAAATGTCTATTTTTTCCTAGCTATTCAGCGCATTTAGTAGCACTTTGTACAGTCAGTCTCCCTGCCTCGGCTATATGGTAACACTCAAGTTTTCCCTGGGTCTATCACGGGGTAGGCAACCTCTGGCATGCGTGCCGCAGGCGGCACGCAAGCTGATTTTCAGCGGCACTCATACTGCCCGGATCCTGGCCACTGGTCCAGGGGGCTCTGCATTTTAATTTAATTTTCAATGAAGCTTCTTAAACATTTTAAAAACCTTATTTACTTTACAAACAACAATAGTTTAGTTATATATTATAGACTTAGAGAAAGAGACCTTCTAAAAACATTAAAATGTATTATTGGCACGCGAAACTTTAAATTAGACTGAATAAATGAAGACTCGGCACACCACTTCTGAAAGGTTGCCGACCCCTGGTCTATCATATAGCCACATGGGAAAAGACTCTTTAAAATGTGATTGTAAAACTACAAAAGCACACCTGCTTTAAAAACCAGGCCTATCTAAAACTTTACTTTTAAAAATAAATTGTCTAGATTTTAAGATGATTGTGTCATTTTAAGTGACTCGGCCAAGGTCAAACATCAAGTGGCAGAGCTGGGAATAGAAACCAAATTTCCAGATTCCCAGCTCTTCTCTTTCAGATGATCTCTTTCCACAGAGATACCCAGTGAGAGGAATTTTTCCATGCTAACTGAATTAATCCCAGCCTAGACAGAATGTAAATATAACTCATTCTTTATTAAATTATACCTATAGTTATTATAAAAGACTGCACTGACAAAGGAGACAGATGTGTTGAAGACATGACATACTGGTCATGCAGAAGGAAATTTAAAGGAGTACAAAGGACACCACACCACTTTAGTCTTTACCATCGGGCTTAAGTGATACAAGGACCTTGTGCAAGACTTTTCTTCTGTGTTGATTTTCAACCAGAATAAGTTTATTGTCATTCACAACCCACCTTCCCCCCCGGCTACCCCTCTCCCCCATCTGTGGACTCGTCATACCAATGTAAAGAGAAATCATAAGTGTGTGCTGGGTTCTCTTGAGCTTTATAATTCACACCAAGTCCTGGAAGAGTAGAAATGAAAGAAAAAACCTAATTATACTAAAAGCATCTGCCTCTCTACTTTAACTGGACATAATGTACATTGGAGGGACCAAAATACTCCAGTCTTAACATTCAGTGCCAAGCCACACAAGATATATAATGCCCAGATAGGGAGTATTTACCAAACTGTTAAGAGGGGTTGTCTCACCTGCTATAGTTTCTTTAGTTTCTGAATGTACAGCCATGAGTGCATCACATACACTATCTCCCAGCAAGCCCAGTCCATGCAACAACACTTTCATGTCCAGATTGTCCAATAAATTCCCATCACTTTCCCCAGGAATGTAAATCTCAATCCCACGGTTCCTCATGGCTCTGGATATTTCCCCATGGAAAGGATCCATTGAAAGGAAAAGCCTAATAAATATGCAGAACAGATTAATAAAATAATTAAGATCTCACTTTAGAACCACTACATTTGCTCTGCAGAGAATGCCACAGCAAATAAAATAACCAATTAAATCATGCTAATAAAGGGTTAAATACTGAGGAAAGAGATGTTACCTCCCTTCCAGAGTTCTCAGAGATGTGTGATCCCTATCTGTATTACACAGTGGCTATGCATGCACTCCACATGCCTGAAACTGGAAGATTCTTGCTAGTAGCATCCATTGGTCAGTACCCGTGCACTTTCTCTTTGTACTCTGAAGTCAAAGACTCAGACTTTAAGGCCAGAAGGGACTATCATGATCATCTAGTTCAGGTGTCTCAAACTCAAATGACCACAAGGGCCACATGAGGACTAGTGCATTGGCCCGAGGGCCGCATCACTGACCTCCCCCCTCCTCCCCCGCTGCCCCTCACCCCACTCCCACTCCACCCCTTCCATGCGGCCCTGCCCCGTCTCTTCTCCACCTCCTCCCCTGAGCGCGTGGCTCCCCGCTCCTCCCCCCTCCCTCCTGTAAAGTGCTAAGCCCCACCAACAGCTGTTTGGCAGCGGGAAGCACCTGGAGGTAGGCAGAAAAAAAAAAAAAAGAGTAATATAGTAGTATAGTATTAAAATATAGTATGCTATTAAAAGTCAATTTATTAACTTCTTTAACTATAATGTGAAAAGTCAGTGCTAATTTTGACAGTCATTTCATTTTTGGCCATTTAGCTGGTAGCGTTTTGCATCAACCAGAGCATCAAGGATAGATGCTCTAAGGATAGAGCAAGAAGCAATGGGCTTAAACTGCAGCAAGGGAGATTTAGGTTGGATATTAGGAAAAAGTTCCTAACGGTCAGGGTGGTTAAACATTGGAATAAACTGCCTAGGGAAGTTGTGGAATCTCTATTTCTGGAGATATTTAAGAGTAGGTTAGATAAATGTCTATCAGGGATGGTCTAGACAGTATTTGGTCCTGCCATGAGGGCAGGGGACTGGACTCGATGACCTCTCGAAGTCCCTTCCGGTCCTAGAGTCTATGAATCAATGAATCAATGAATCAATATTAGGTTTGATATCCTGAGACGAAACCAATCTCAGTGTTGCTTTCAAATGTTCATCAGTAAGCCTTGACCTTAACACAGATTTGTTAATCTTCATGGAAGAGAAAAACTGCTCACATATATATGTACTTCCAAACATTGCTATTATCCTTGCGGAAGCAAAGAACAACATGGGAAATCTTTCTTGTGAAAGAAACCTGTAGAATTCTGGAATTCCAACATCTGTATACTTCTGCTTCAAAATGGTGTCACACTGAAGCTCCACTAACTCCATCTGCATTTCCTCTGCAACACAGTCAATTTCAACAGCAAATGGTGTGGAAAAAAGTTGAAAATGTGGTTCAAGTGCCTTGAAATCTTTAAACCGCACATCACTGTTTGTGTAAGTTAGAAATGATCTCTGCATATTCTTTCAAGGATTTGGGTTCAACCTTTCCTAAGGAATTCAGAACCAAATTGCCAGCAGTCAGCTGTTTCCTCCACAAAGTAAGCTTGACTTTGAATTACTTAATACTGTCATACATCTGTGTTATCACCTGTTTTCTACCCTGAAGTTTCAAGTTCAGTGCATTCAGGTGATCAGTTACATCTGTTAGAAAAGGAAGGTTGCAGATAAAAGTGGAATCAACAAGCTGTGGAACCTTCTTGTTTTTCATTTTCATGAAGAAATCAATCTCTCTCAGTGCAAAAAAACGCTTCAAAACATTTCCACGACTCAGCCATCTAACTTGAGTGTGATACAGAAGTTCCCCATATTCACTGTCCATACTTGCTAGAAAAGAAGTGAACTGTCTGTGATTCAGCCCTCGTGCACGTATAAAACTAACAGCGGGGAGCTTAGCTGCCATATAAAATAACTCAGGGGAGGGGCGGGGGGGAGAGGAGTTTGGCAGCAACAGGAAGTAACTGGGGGTGGGGGGGGCATGCAGGAAGCTTGGTGGGCTGCAGGAAAGAGCTCCGCAGGCTGCATCCGCATGTCTGAGACCCCTAGTCTAATTTGACCTCCTGCACGTTGCAGGCCACAGAACCTCACCCACCCTCACAGCACGCCTGTAATAGACCCATAATCTTTGGCTGTTTTACTGAAGTCCTCAAATCATTATTTAAAGATTGAGGGTATAAGAGGCAGTGCACAGACCACCCACCTCTCAAGTTCCTTCTCTACTACAATCCAAAGCATAGGGGAAGGAGGGCTGGTAGTAGAATACAGACAGGGATGTCTCATCTCAAGAAACTCTGGTTATGGAAGGTAGGTAACCTCTCTTTCTTCTTCGAGTGCTGGTCCTATGGGTATTTCATTGTGGAGGACTGTCAAAACGGGACTCATGAAGGAGGAGAGTAAAGGATGCATCAGTTGAGGAGGCATGCACCAGGGCATAGTGTCTTGTGAAGGTATGAATGGAACTCCATGTGGCTGGTTGGCATATGTAAACAAGAGGTATTCCTCGAAGTGAAGCTGACGGAGTGGGACAACACATGGTGTGGTGGAGGAATCTCAGACAACTAATAACAGAGAAAGACACAACCCAAAATCCACTTAGTCTTTGCGATGAGCTTGCCCTCTTAGGCATTCTGCAAAGGCAACCAGAGTCTGAGCAAATTCCTAAAAGATTTTTTTTTCCTCTTTGAAGATGGAATGGAGTCTCCATTCCTCCTTGGTAGTGTGAGGCTTAGGAAAATATACATAAGGTTATGGACTGATTTATGTGCAAATTGGGGACAAATTTAGGGTGGAGTCATGAGGAAACTTATACACCGTATATTTATGGAAATATACACCGTATATTTATGGAATACGGTGTAATGTTTCCTCATGACTCCACCCTAGTCCCAGATACTAGAGACACAAGTGGGGTGAGGTAGTATCTTTTATTGGACCAGTTGCCTTCAAGCTCTGTGTGGTTTGAAATTTTCTCTCTCTCTCACCAACAGAAGCTGGTCCAAAAAAAAGATAATACCTATTGGTGCCAAAGTGGACTTTTCTACAATTACGCAGCTTTCGAATGCTGGTAGGAACGTAAGCAAGGATGAAGTCAATGACATTACCTCCTGATGAGATTTCCCTGTCAGGAAGAAAGGGAAGCAGTGGGGTGGAGAGGAAAACCCCAAAGGGGAAAAACAGACTCCCCAGATCCTAACTATACTAAACCTATCTAATAAGATATGCTTTTGAACTATTTACAAGTAAAGTTGAAGAAAGAGTTCTGAGTGTTCCATCTCACGCCATGCAGCGGTAAGAAGGAATTGGAGAAGTGGCCAGTCTGTACTGTCCCTGATAGCCTTGGTTCAGAACACAAGGAGAAACAGTACTTAGGTGTGGACCAAACAGACATTACTAACACGAATCTTCTGGTCTCAGGCGCATGCATATCCACAGTGGACCAGCACTCAAAGAACTTACTTGGGCAGATTCCCATTGAACTCAGTCTGAGTTCAGTTTATGTAAGTTCATCTTAGCATTAGGACACAAATTTATGTTAACTTCCCTTTAAAGTTATTTGGATCAATTATATAAAGCACGCTCTGCCTCTATTCTGCCTCTCTATTTGGACAAAAAGAGGTGTTAAACCCATTCAGCAAAGACCCAAAAACACAGGCAAATCCTCCTGTGATCATATGTAATTTAGATTTACTAAATTAACTCAAGTTCTACCCTTTTGAAATGGTAGCATATGACTAAAGGTTTCCCACCTCCCACCCCCTAACCAGACATTTTTGCTGCAGAAGGCTATTTAGATGACTTTGGAGGACAGTAGAAAACGATCCAATTGTAACAATGTGGGGTTGCTATGTGCCTTTAGAGCATTTAAATTGCCACCACCAGTGTAATTTGTGTCTGAATCAAATCCCAACAAAAATATAAAGTAACTTCACAGAAGTACAGAAATGGAGCACCTGAAATTCGGATGAGGGGCAACAGTAGGGGTGGTGCCATCTATCACACCTCTCTCACTCATGGTAAGGACTCCCCCAGGTTCGAGTAGAGCATTCAAGCGGTCCAGCACTGACGGACTACATTCAGAAGAAAGTTTATATGAGATTCAAGTCATCTTTCATCATCAATCCCACAGTTAATCAAAATACTATACTCCAAAAATGAAGAGCTGAAGTGATAATCAAAGCAGTTGGAAAAGGACACAGTATCTAGTTACTAAAAGTTATCAGACAAACATTTTCTAAAGCTGAAAAAGTTAATGAAAGACTGAAAGGCCAAGTGAACTAGGGAGGTAGACAGAGGTTTATTGATTGAAGAAATGAAAGTACTGTATGCTCTTACTTGCAGAAGTTTACATTGTCCATTAAAAGCCAGTCCCCAGACTGTAACGCCTGAATCAACATTCCATCAACCCATTCAAAAGTGCCATGACTGTTACCATCCACAGACTGAACAAGCTGCAGCCTGAAATGTCGAAATTCTTCCATCAGTCTCGAAAACTCTGAAACAGAACACATCTTGTAATCACCGCTTCTATTACTGGCAGAGACAGCCTTCATTTCCAGTGGAGTGACAAGCTTAGTAGTTTACTGAGTAAACTAAACGAGCCACTGCTGGAGTTCACATTTCCTCCACATTAGAGGACTATGCAATTTAGGCCCTTATGCAACTGGTTCCATGTGCCCAAGATCTACATGGATACAGGGTCTTGCCAGGGTGGATACAGTTGCAAGATTTGGAACTTTGAGTCTACTACATCTAACACAGGAATTGGGGTTAATAGATACTAATGGTGCATTTTTACTAAATGCTGAAAAAGGCAGTTGACAGGATTTAATTAGAAATGCATCACCCTCCTGAAATTGATGAAAATGTGTCCACTTTATATTCTAGACATTAACTTTAAGAACAAACAACCCCAAGTTCCCCTCTTCAGAGGGGCAAGACAAGGATGCCAACTACCTCCATAACCACTTTCTTTAACTTTGGAAATTCAGCCATTGGAATTGGAAAAGACAGTGGTAAAAATCTGTGGAGAGGAAGATCATAAAATAATCTTATATGCAACAATATTCTACTATTAAAATCAAAATGCTGATATTTAATACAACTGCTGTCGAACATCTCTCAATTTGGCCTTGTAATTGGTTATCAAGTTGAATTGGGAGAATTTACTATTGTCAGTTTAATCCAGCAGTTTCCTTTTCCTCCATTTGTTTGTTACATGCATATATTTTGCATGCCATGAACTCCGCACAGGCACAGGAGTCCACGCACACCAAACTCACTGAAGTTCTGGGGTTCTCGATTATAAGCTCTTTGAGGCATGAGGTGTGTCTCATTATGTATTTGTAAAATATCCAGTACAACAAGACCCTGATTTTGGCTGCTGCGCAGTACCATAGTACATTTGTATAATAAAATAAATCTGAAGAAACCACCAATAAATAACCTTTCTAAAAGATGAACTGTGTGTTGCATATGCAGAGTTTCATGGTAGCTTCAGAAATAACCAATGAAAAACCAGGAATCATTCTCAACATTTCATTAGATCTATACCTCGCGCCACAGAGGCGTCTGTACCTGGAATATTTAATTTTCAGTGCTTTGATTTCAAATAAGCTCTGTACATACCTGCTTTTGAGTAAGAGTTTATTTTGTTGTTTAGTCGCTGGATAAGTGCAAGTATTCCCTCTAGTTTGTTCACCAGTTCAGTTGTGACATTTCTACTTCCTTCACCCAGAGATTTGGATTTAAAGTTAAGGATGAAACTGCTCCAAGCACGCAACACAACTTCAGCATCATCTGGACAGATTTCAGTCAGAAGGAGACTGTCCCTTATTAGTGTCCTCACAGCACTCTCCACTTTCTCTAGTAGGCACTGCCATGGCCGAATGATATCAACCTGCAACATTAAGCAGTTACTACATCCAGGCAGCCATAGTATATAGATTCTATTCAGTGCTTTAACTCTAATGTCACAACTACTACATACAGTTGGATAAACTACCTCCCACCCCCAAAAATAACATTTACCTGTTCAAATCCACCTAAGAGTTCAGTTGTATCCATAGCACTGTTCATTGCCATAACCTTTAATCGATGACCTGTCAGGTGGGCCAGAAGTTCAACAAGGCTGGTCTTCCCAACAGCTGCAGGACCCACCAATATTACCATCCAGCCCATATGCACACATTTCATTATGGACTCAAGGGACTGCAGGGAATGATGTAAAAGAGACAGACATCTGCACGGGGGAGGAATATAGTTGCCACGAGCGAGAACTGAGTAGCCGATCTAAAAAGAATTAATAAAAACACGTAAATATGTTGATGGGGAGGGATGGAGGCAAGGGAAAGAAAAATGGAAGCTCAAGTTTAGGGGGATTAAAAAAAATCCCCTGTTTTTAATTTATCTTACCTGAACATTATAAGGAGTGATGAGAAACCGTCTGGTTCCCCTATATGGATTAGAATTTTGACCAAAAATGTCCTTGAATATGGAAATGACCTAAAATAGCCAAAAGAAAGGTTAAAAAGATGAATCAGCCTAGATTTCTACAGTGTGGGAATTATGTTTTATTTCCATAGAATTTTCACTGTGAGCTACCCCAAAGCACTTTACCAACTTATTCACGGATTATCCAAAGGGATCATTTCATCCAACAATGAAATGCTGCAACTGTTTAGCAGCACACATCAACAATTCCACAAGTCCTTCAGACTTAGCAAACTATGGCTTCCTATCACAGAACATGGAACACAATTTTATACTACCAGTACCTCTTTTCTTTAACTGACTACAGGCAAAGAAGCCAATAAGTAAAGCTTTTGAAATAGCATATAGAAAGAGACAATGTGGATCAAGGAAAGGGGAAAGAATGAAACACAAGGGGAAAATGACCAAGCAGCTATTTGGCACAAAAGTTTAGTCTTCTGGTTTGATAAATTTTCAGTCTAGGTTGTTTGGTTATTTTTGTTTAAACTGTAATGAGGAAAATGAAAGGAGTATTAGGTGATGCATGAGAGCAGGAGGAGTCTGAGTGGTGTAAAGCTAACCAAAATAAATAGTTTTGGGGGGGGGACTTAAAGTGAGTTTGCTTGGCATGCTAAACAAGGGAGACTGTTTCAAGCCTGGGGAGTGGCGTGAAGAAAGGCACTGTCAAGTGGGAGAAGACATAGGGTTCAATAAAGCCAAAGAAGCTTGTAGAATATAGTACAGAAGGGTGGTGGTTGGTGGTGACAAAATGTAAGTAGGGGTGATGCTGTACAACACATTCACATTACAGATAATGGGTTTGAAGAATGCAAAAATGAAACAGAAAGCCAGTGGGGGGAAAAACAACAACCTTGCAACATTAACAAAGTAGATCACACTACTCACCCTCCCTCCCACAGCTATCAACCAATTGCTACTCAATTCCTAGGTCCTTCCACACACCATTACTAATTCTCTTCCCCAGCTCACAACCCTCGGTCCCCATCCACTCATGAAGTCCAGGTCATTCCATAAGAACGTGTAAGGTATTTTTGCAGAAATACTGATATTTAATAGATGACCTGAGAAATGTTTTATATTGTTTTGCCCTTGTAAAAAGTATTTTGCTGCTGTCAGTAGCAGAGAATTAAGGGAGGCAATGCCATACCATGCCACCCTTACTTCTGTGCTGTTGCTTGCAGCAGTGCTGCCTTCAGAGCTGGGTGTCCATATACCTACTTGTATGGTGGGAGTGAGGGGCATAAACAACTACAGACAGAAAGTGGGGGTGGGGGGTGGGTGGGGGGGGGTGATACTTTTGAGAACCACTGTCTTACATGAACAGCTTTAGAAACAATAGGTATTTCTAAAGGAAATTAGGAAAAGGTACACAAAGGATGTCTGAAAATTTTCCTTTGTATGCAACAGTAATTTCTACCTGAAAACTGTCAAATATCATTGCATTTATATAGGCATTACTGGAAACATGTTGTAACAATCAAGCAACAGGGAGCGAGGACGTACAGCTCACCTTCTCTTTGTCTTCTCTGGTTCTCATTCGTTCACCATAGACCAAAAATACATGTTGGCCTGGATCATAGCATCCTGGTGACTGGTCAACAAGTATCAGCTGACACCAGCGGAAAAGATCACGCAGGTTAAATTCCCAGGGTCCCCCTTTCTGTCCCCACTTCTTTTGAGCCATAACCTCTTCATCAATCTGGAAAAAGCAGCAGTTCAAAATCTTTTTACTCCACTCACATATGCAGTCATCTTAAAAATATTTTTAAAAGCCAAGTGGACCTGTGTCATTAGGCTCTGCTCCCCTGATGTAGAGAACATTGCAAATAGGAGTTCAGGGTCTGTTGCCACCAGATTCAGCCCACCCAAAATGAAGGTAGTCGTCTATCTCCTAATGCCCTAACATCTTAGTCATTGCATCAACTCACATTTCTTTTGCAATCTGCCAATATCCTTTCAGTGAGATTCCACCACATAATAATTCTACATAAGGCATGTAATTAGGCGTAGAAGGATTATATTTGAATCGGTAATGTCAGCAAACACTGATTTCACTGTACACACACAAACTGACAACAAAATTTTCCATCAATAATACAAAATTTACAGATAGGCAAAGAAAGAAAAATGCTGCTTGAGAACTTACAAGTTTGATTTAAGGATATTTACTCTGTATATTTTGATATGGGATGTTGACAATTTGTGTTTTAATGGTTATAAAGGTTTAACTTTTTGAATCACAACATTTACTGTCATTTACTAATTATTGTGTAACTAATCAACCTCCCAATAAATTCCCTCAACTGTGAAAATTTGATAAAAATTGTTAAAACCTATAATTCTGTGCAACTCTGAAAATTTAAATTGATAAAAATTGAAAAAATGCTTAAAATAAACAATATTGTCTGTTGAAATTATAAAAAAAATAAACATGGAATTCAGCCAAGCCCACGTATAATATATATTCTTTTATCGCTTCATACTTTTCTTGGCTTTAAAGGTCATCTATTTTATCTTCCCACCACACACACACACACACACACACATTGTTACAAAAGAAAAGTCACCTCAGATAAAATTCTTTCAGTGGATTTTATCACAATGCCAACTTTAGTAGAACTGAAAGCTTGAAGAGTAGATGTGCTCCTTCCCCCCAATCTCCTCAGATATGGCCAAACAAGGATAATTATCTGTTTTAGAAGCAACTCTATAAGCATGCCAAAACTCTGATCTTTGTTTGTAGACCAGTCCAACCCCAATGACTCACTGGAGGGGATTTTTCTGCAATAAGTCTTTGAAATTAGACTCATTTGAATTAAACATTTACAATGTACTGTGGATTTAGAAAAAATACGTTTGAAAAAGTTTAGGACACTAATGTGCAGAACAACAGGTCTTAAGCCCTAAGCAGACCACTTCTATGTCTTGAGGCACCATAAATTAGAAGTTATTGAATGCCTGTTAAAGTATACTAAATTTTGGATGTTGGTTATCTCTGTATCTATCGCTACAAAGGATTTATCCATTATGGTCTTCTCTTTTGACTGCAAGTGATCATCCCCCAAATATACTAAAAATACCCTGCATTCCCCAAAAAAGCCTCTACTGCTCAAAATACTTTTTTCCTAGATTACAGTCCCTTTCACAGCATCCTATGATAAATAACAGAGTTAAATCCAGAAACAGAAATGTAACTCAGTTTTGTAAAAACATAGCTTTGGTTTTCCCTAATGTTTCTAGAATAGCCCACACTCAGTGAAAACAATTATTTTTCAAATTCACCTGTCAACACTGTCACCCCAAAACTATTCTCTATACTTCTTTTTAAAACGTCTCTCACATGTTCTGCCTACCTCAGACAACAGATTTCATCAGTACAAATCTGAATAGTAAACATATTTTACCTTGTTATTGAAAGCAACCATTTTAGCAATAATATTTTTGTCGATGGCAGGAAACAAGGTATTCCCAATGAACTCCATATCTGCAGCTGAAAGTGGATCAACATATACCTGCGGGACCAAGAACACATGGAGGAATTTATGTAGTGTGCATGTGGGTTTCATCATGAGAAGGACACAAAAAAGAATCACAGGCATAGCCTGAAATGAATGCATGACCTGCCTGTGTAAATCTATTAAGAAAGGACTTGGGCAGCCCCTTTCTTCCACCTCCTTGTCTGTAGGGATTCTGGCATCCAAAGATCTTCGTCTTCTTATGTTGCACATGAAAACTCATCCCTAATTCTGGGACGTAAATCTCTGCTCGGTGGTCAAAGCAGGCATTTAGTCCTTCTAATACAGACTGGGAAGCCAGATTCAACTATTTGAAAAAAGAAATAAGATAAAATAATGCTGTTCAAAAGTGGCCTCCACTTTAGCAGGCTGTAATTTAAACACAAATGTGATTCAACTTTCCTTGCCTGTCCAAAACATGTCCAAACACGGTCATACATGACTACCCACAGCTAACAAATCCCACATTATAGCACTGCACTAGTGGTAAGGTTTTTCTGTTCTTCTACCATGCCCTCACCAAGGTATCTGAGCATCATTGTGTTATAAATGTCTATTTTCAAGCATTCATGTTTCCTTTTGAACTATTTTCATGCCACTCCTAAATCCACATATTAAATGTTTTATCAAGTTAATAAAAGTCAGTTGAGATATTTATATTACACAAATGCTTAAAAATCGTGTTTTGCACAACAGAGGAAATTAGGGTGGTTTGTGTTTTTTTTTTTAATTCACAAATAGCTAAAGACACAATTTCTTTTCAAAACTTCATACTTAGTATAACTGTAGTCCTGGTCTCCATGAGGAATGTATACTTTGCTACATACAAAACATTTTTTTAAAGAAATAACTTGCATTCAGAGTTTAAGGGTAACATTTGCAAGAGTGCTTAAGCGACTTAAGAGCCTAAATCCATTTTCAAAAGTGACTGCAGACTTTTAGGAGCTTAACTCTCATTGAAAGTCAGTGGAATTAGGAGCCTGAGTCTCATTTTCAAAGATGATTTAGGGTACTTCCAAGCATGTCATTTAGCTGGTTGGGAAATTTTACCCTAAACACCCATAAATCACCACTTCTCTTTTCCTAAACATTCTCATTTTATTGGTGTGCCTGACTTCCATTCACCTCATCTAATACAATCCAGTGTCCACCCTTTAATGCTGCAAGCAGGGGTCCATCACGCCAGGCAAATTCTCCACCCTTTCCACCTTCCACAGGCAAGTCTGTCCCAAATAAATCTGTCACATCCTTGGGGAGGTAGAGGAAGAAAGCAAAGATTTACAAACTACATAACAAGTTACCAGATCACAAGCTTACTTAGCTGTTCAAAAATAAGCAAAAATCAAAGATCTATGTATGCATTTAAAATCAATGAGAGTTAAAAGAAGATATTCTACATTTTCCATATTGGGACTTCAGTCACCAAATACAGTACGCAAAACAATACAAGAACATGAATGTCAGTCTCTAACAAAGGCTATGACTACCCTAGAGAGCTTAGAGCAGCACAGCTGCACCGATGCAGCTGCACTGCTGTAAGATCTCTGTGTAGCCACTCTAAGTCAATGGGAGAGAGATCTCCCATCAACTTAATTAATCCACCCCCAACAAGTGGCGGTAGCTATGTTGGCGGGAGAAGCTCTCCCACCAACATAGCACTGTCCACACCGGCCTTTAAATTATGTTGCTCGGGGGGTGGGGGTGGCGTGGCTAATTCATACCCCTGAGCAATATAATTTATATTGACTTAAGCTGTTGTGTAGCCATAGTCCAAGTCTTTCGAACAAGTTTGAAGCAATCAAGCTATATGCAGTTTACGTGACGATCTGCACATAGTAATCAGCACAACACACAGCTTCTGGAAATAGCAGCAGCTGTGTGCTCTTTCATGACACTCCACTCCTCATTAGTTTAATCTCAAGACTGATGAGGGAAGTCGGACACTTATGACTCAACATCCGAGTTTACAAGTGTAATCACTCATGCTTCATAAAATAAGAAACCAATATAATATTTTACATATGTATCTACACATACTTTAAAAAAAAAAAAATCAATTACCAGGGTAACATTTTACCCTACCGTTTGCTCAGACAGGTTGATTCGAACAAGGCAATTTCCTGAAGCCTTTGCCAATGCTGCTACTAAACTGGTCTTGCCCACGCCTGGAGACCCCTCCAAGAGAATGGGTTTGTTAAGCTGTAAGGCTCTTAACAGCCTTTGTGCATTCATTGCTGTAGTTCCTGCATTTAAAGCATAATCTGAAACATTGTTCCTCTGAAAAACAGGGCCTACGATGAAGAGAAAGCAAAACAAAAATTAAACCACAGACTAAATATTACAGACATTTAGAATATTTTAGATCACATTTTCTAAAGACCTATTAACTTGCCTACAGCTTTTTCACCCTACTACAGCATGTGATGGAAGATAGACCAGAAACTAAATTATGTATCAAACATTTATCCTCACAAATCCGGCAGATATATTTAGTGTTTGAGATTCAGTTCAACCTCAGCACAGTCTCCATTTGTTCATGCATAGTTTTGCGCATACACACAAACACCTGCACATGCACTTTGCAATGCGTTTTGGACATGGAATTTTAAAACCTGTAGGTGTTCATGAACCAAACTGGAGGCTGGGGTCTGAAAATCAAGTCTATAAAATGCTCTGTTTAGCTTGTAACTGGCTGCAAGTGTAAAATTAGAGGCAGCTTTTTAAAAATTTGGCCCCATATGTTATGGGAAAGTTTATAAGTCTGTTCACACATTGCCGGTTTTGTGAGCCAAAGTTAAGTGCCCTCTCATGCAAGCATTTTCGTTACTCTGGTTATAGAGCACAACCTGAAGAAAGCATTGATCTTCTTGCCCATCAGACACCTCCACCTTTAGAGCTCACTGTAATTTCAATAGTAAAACACCATTTCTCACGTATGCAAGGTGTTAGTCACTATCCTTCTTTAAAGATTTTTATATTTTATATAGAAAGAGGTATTCTCCCCTTTTGGGTGCCAGTTATCCTGTCAGAAAGATACATGTATTTTTAAGTGCCTGTCAGCTAAGTTCTCTCTAAGCTGCATGGCTACGCAGCAGCCTATCAAGGGCCGCACTGGAGCTCAGGGCTGCAGTGGGGTGAGGTGCCTCTCCTGAGGCCCTTAATCACCTAAATACTTTAGTATATAGGTAAACTTAAAGCTTATAGTATAGTTTCTTTACACATCATAATAGCTGACGCAGCTAGGGAGGGGTGAGGAGAGACGCTCTCCCCCAGCCTTGAAGCCGCCATGGCCAGGGAGAGGCAGTTCTCCCCCAATCCTGGAGCTGCTGCAGCTGGGGAAAGATGCACTCCAGGGCCGGGGAGAGAATCTCTCCCCCAGTCCAGGTGGTGCTGCAGCCAGGGAGAGGTGCCTCTCTCCCGGCCCCAGCCCAGGTGCTGCTGCGGGGAGAGGGCTGGTGGGGGGGGTCCCTCTCCCCACCAGGGCCAGGGGGCAGCCTGCACCCCAAGCCCCTCATCTCTGGCCCCACCCCAGAGCCTGCATCCCCAGCTGAAGCCCTCACCTCCCCGCACCTCAACCCTCTGCCCCAGCCCTGTACCCCCTCCTGCACCCTGATCCCCTTCGCCCCAGCTCGGAGCCCCCTCCCACACGCCGAACCTCTGGCCCCACCCCTACCACACATCACCTCCATATTGGTGCACATAACAAAATTCATTCCGCACATGCATGGGAAAAAATAGAGGGAACAATGCCTGTCACGGTATTTTTGAATGTTCCAAGTTAGGCACTGGTTATACAACAGAGACATGCTCTAAACCAGGGGTGCTCAATCTATGGCCCACCAGGGCATTTCATAAGGCCTGTAGCCTGCTTCAACACAACATACTAACAGCTGATTCATTAGTATTTTGTCATCATGATGACATCATTTTAGTTTGCACAAGTGTGCAAATAGACAATACTGTACAATTGAGAAACAACCTATCTAAATACATATGAAACAAGCTGAACTTAAAATATAAATCAATACAGATGACTTTAAACTTATTCAAATATGTAGAATCTGTTTAGCCCACACAGGTTTAGGGTTAGGTTTATGTGGCGTTCCTGCGTAATAAGACTGGGTACCACTGCTCTGAACTGTGCAATGTTATAAAATAAAAGTTAGCCAAATGAATTAAGAGTCAGCACTCTTACTCCCACCACTCTTTTCCATCCCAGCACATTTCTCCTTACTTATAAACACCTGAAAACATTCCATCCTTCCAAAAGAGTGTGCATTATATGACAAACTTCCTATTTAGAACTCTTCCATTTCTTTTTATATTAGATCTCTCCATTTGTCTACACATTTATTTTTGTTTAAATGAAATTGACATGCCTGCTGCCTAAAAGAGAGACTTTACATCAGTAAAATCACAATCAAAATATATTATCCTGCCAATAACTGGCTCCACCAAAAGGACAATCTATAAATTTGCAACCCTCATGATGCTGCACTAAAGAGCACACATGCCAAGGTAACACCTCCAGCCACTTCTCTTCCCAGTCATTCAAATTTAACTCAGACACGGGCTTTCCCCAAAGAGCTGGCAGCAACTTCCAGTCAAATGGCGCTGAGTGAAACACCTTTCCTTATTCCCCTGGTCTGCAAATCTAGTTACAGAAACACCACCTTTAATCTCATCAGTTATGAAAGTATGAAGGGAGAAGGAGCTCTTACATACCCAGGACCCAGCCCATATACAGAGCTTCAGAAAAGCCAACAGTTTCCCGTTCATCTGGACATAGATAAGCCCCTGCAGCATAAAGAGTACAGGAGCAGCATGCTCAGCATAGCTAAACAGGTAGGCTACTGTGTCCTGCACTACCCAAATATTTCTGGTGGTCTTTAGAGGTGCATTAGAGTCACCCAATCTAGAAAGTGACATGGATTGCATGAGGGAACACAGGTCACAACCTCCTGACCAGGTGCAGACAGAAAAAAAAATATTGACACTTGGATCAGAAATTGTAGCAAATAAGGGTCCAAAATAATCCCTACGCTGCAGACATTTGATTAAGGGAAGGCACAAGGCTTCATAGCAAATAACCCCTCGCAATCAGTTCTCCCATTACCCACCAGCATCACCTCTCTTTTTTCTGGTTTGAACTTCAAGCATCTCACCTTGATCCATGCCTCTTAGGCAGACATTGGATAAGCAGAGAGACTGTACTGCCTGGATTTGATGAAAGACCTAGATTTTAGCTATCAGCACAATGGGTACCAATACATTAATGTGGTTTTATCAGGGGCATCAAAATGCACAACCCACATGATGTATGTGGCCTGCATGACACATTCAGATTATGCAGAATCTCAGCTTTTATTTTTTTAAAGGGTTTCTAGTCCTCATGGCAATAGAGAGAATCTTCCAAACATGAACTGAGTGTAACTGATGCCATTATATCTGCCAAGTCAGAAAAAAAATCCTCAAACAATGACTCAGGGGCATGAACTTTATTGTCCACTATTGACCAGACTAGAGTTAATGCACAATGACCACACTTCAATGTCAACATTAATTATTCCATTGCTGATTACTTTAGCAAATGGAACAGCAAAAGGATGCGTGTAAAGCCCTGTGGGGAAAGGGAATTAGGAGTTGCTTCAAGGAAGAAAATACAGACAGAAGAAAGGAGGAGATACACAGGGAGAAGAAGGACAGTGAAAAAGAGAAAAGAAGATAATGAAAAAGAGAAAAAAAGGACAGAAGTAGTTGTGGCCTAAACAGGAGCAGATTTTCATTTATAAGTGATACAGAATATGCCAATGACGTGCTGAATAAACAGAAGTTCTGTTACTACATAATGGCTCTGTTGCTCCCTTGATCTCTGTGCAAACATCCTACTGATCTTAATGGCACCTCCAATGCTGTGGACTGATGGGATCATGAACTCTCGAATTCATATCATGTCCTGCAGAATTAAACATAGAATCCAGCCCTCTCCCCTGAGCGAGTTTGAAGAGAAGAGAGGGAGAAGAGAACACGACAAGATGAAACCTGATCTCTTATGAAAACTTCGCGGGATGACACGCAATTTCCCCAACACGGTTGTTGTTGGACTTCTCAGAAAGGAGAGAAGAGATGCTAAATAACCCCATCCGCTCATTCCACAGTCCATAGACAGCTCAGTATCACCCCGCAGTAAATAGCAGGAAAAGCAACTAGTAGGTCTAATAAAGTCATTGAAAAGACAGCAGAACTTAGTTGGTCACCAAGAGATCCATGGGCCAAGAAAACCCATGCAGACAGACACTATCATTCACTGAAATAAAACCCTAGGGGTCAAGGAAATCAGAAGTTTCAAAACAACACTAGTGCCGCTTCCTCAAAACCTTCTCAATCACCTTTACCTACAAAAAAAGGCTCAAAACCCAAAGGTAATTTGTAGGACTACCAGTGTCAAGAAATGGTTTCTTATAGAAGGGACCGATGACCGCTTTTCTGACAGAAGCTGAGTAGAGGAAACAGTTTCACTCAACAACTGACCCAAACTGCTAGCTTGCAGCAGCAACAAGACACCTGGTGAACTCGTGTGGTCTTGGTATCTCATAGGCTGTAGACCACAACTCACCTAGTTCCTCCATAAGCAGACACTAATGATCACCAATACAGCACATTTTCCATCTTCTTTGTGGATGGAATCTTAAATATCAGCTTCCTGTATCCAAACAAAGTAAAATACAATACACCAGGTTGTCCAAGTCTGCTAAAACACAGTTCTGTTGGTCTAGATTCTCTAGTTGCTATGGTAGGAGAAGAAGCGGCAGTTAAAAATAAAGCTTTTAGACTTCATTATAGCTGCAGCACAAGATTGCAGAAACTATGCCACAATCAAACTCAGAGGCATGAATGTCACCAGTACTGTAGTGTCCCTCCAATTCACCTGTGTACTAATGGGACACAATGACAACAATGGGAGGGGAGGGGAAGTTTGACTGCCCTGTATCAGTGTTTAAGAGGAAAAGAGAACGTATTGTCCTAGCCAGCCCATGAACAGAATGGTCCAAATATTGCACAATAAGAATATCTAGGTTCTTATATCATACTCAGTCCTGTGGTACCCACATACTCTCCCTTGGAATTCTATTGCTGCAATGGGTCAGTCAGTAAGTCTCCAACAGTGAAGCAATAAGATAGGTTCCCATGCCTTGAGAGGTGGATGGATGAGCACGGCCCTTGGCCCAAGCTAGTAGCTGATCTGACCATGAAAACGGAGATATTATTACACATCAAAATTGGGGTCAGAAGAAGGGAAATATGCCTGAAGCATCCACTCAAGGTCAATAAATAAATAAATAAATAAAAAGGTTGCTTACAGATGTGGCTTTCTAAAAAGGGTGAAACAATTATATTAGATATGCTTGGGAATACTCTGCAGCACTTATATAAAAAGAAAAGAGGTTGTCTTTATTTTTAGAACACATTATGAATTACAGTTCCCCACATATCTTGGGGCTAAGGCTAGTCCTTGATAAGTCATTATAAACAAAACATGGGATGAATGTTCCCCACCCCACAAAAAACACTTGCCTCTTGGTATAAAAAATGGATGGATTCCCATGAAGTTTTCCATCCATATAAATTCTCTCTCCTTTGTTCTGTCGTAAATCCTCAGTTCATCCTTCTGATATTCTGTAAGCTCAACAATAGTGCAAAGTTTCTCACATAAGAATTTCAGACATTTTTCACGGGCAGATAAAGCAGTATCAGCTGAGCAAGATGTTGTACCTATATTAAAGAAAACAAAAGGAAGTAAAAATAAGATTCCCAACTACAGCCAGTTGTTTTCATTTCAAAATTCAGAAACACACAAACAGCCAACAGTATAGAAACTGCAGTGCAGTAAGCTACAGAGAATGCACAGTGCTGAGCTCAACCAAATACTGTTAGTGAATTCAACAAAGAGATATACATGTATGAAATACAGATCTACAGATACAGTAGCATTGTTTTTCAGAAGGCACATGGTGCTTAATGTCACATCACAACTGTATTGCTGCCTTGAATTAAAAATCAAAAATGTGAAGGTTAATCTCAACCTACTGTATTATAGGTGGGGGCTGCGTAAAACTGCCTATTATTAAAGTTGCCTGACACTTCCCATTATAAGATCCTGTTTATAGCTGTTTATAACTATGCAAAACTTCAACAGTTTGGGCTGAAATTTTCCATGCCAGATGTCTGCTTAAGGCGGATTTTTTGAAGAAATTCACGTTTATGTTTGTCAGTTTTCATGAAACACCCTACAGCAGACAAGGAGATGGGAGGAGGGGGTACTGACTGGACAACACGACTGGGAGTAGGAACCAGAGGTGGGGATGCAGAGGGAAGAAGGAGAAGAAATAGATCTTCCTGTGCACCCAGTTCCTTGTCAGAACTGGCAAAGCGACTGGGATGGGGAGACAAATTGGATGAGAAGCCTGGGAGCCGGGGCCGGGGAGCACAGAGACACAGATTGGATAAGGAGCTGGGAGGTTGGGAACTGGGACTGGCTGGGCTAGGAGACCAGAGACAAAGAATTGGGGGAGACTAGGACAGGCTGGGTAAGGAGACTGGGACTGGAATGAGAATCCTGAGAAATGGAAACAGGGTGGGTGGGGCAAGGGGTGAGGAAGAGAGAGGACTGGACCAGACACAGGCCAGACAGGTTGGAGGGAACAGGGCAAAAATGGATCAAGCTTGGTGGAGGATGGACATAGGCAGAAGAATCTGTACCCAGTAGAGTACACTTCCCTCGAGAGCCTGGAACAGGCTGACTCTTACAACTCCCCTGCTGTCAGCAAATATCTGTGGAAACCCACTGGAAAGTGAGAGTCTCATCCCCTTTAGCGGTGGTCGACAGAGGATGAGCATCTACTAACTGCTATCAGTACTTCTGTGAGTGCAAGTGGCAAAGGTCTCTGCCACGGATCTAAAGGTCCCAACTCTGCTGATGACCCATGTGGGTATCAATATGAGGCCACAATAGAATTTCTGCTTTTTTCAATTTGCTTTTTTAAAAGCCTAGGAAGTTACACTCAAAAACACTACAATGAAAGAACATTGAGGTTGCAAACTCAAGCACTCAAAAGTTAGGAAATGCCAGAATGTGTATGCGTTATGATACAGTCTTTATTTACATGATCATATACAGTTTTTTCCACTGGACCCCTCCGCCAATCAGTGCACTGGACACACCTGCTCCGGGGATTAATCAGGGTTGTGTAAGGAAGGAGGAAGCTACTGTCTGCAGGACCCTTGCCTCGTTTTTTGCAGAAGTTGGGAAGTATGTAGGGAAGGAGGGAGGGGATTGCAAAAAGAAAAGGGACACTCTCTAGATTAAGGCAGTTGAATTCTATCCCTGCCTCTGCCAAAGGAACTCCTGTGTGATGCTAGGCAAGTCACTTAACTAAATTTGTCAGATGTGGTCATTGTTTGTTTCTCATTTTCTGGGCACCTGACTTGAAACCCTGAGATCTAATTTACAGAAGATCTGAGCATCCACAACTGCAGCTGGGGTTAATGGCAGCTGTGCTTTGTACACTGAAAAACCAGGTCCTAAGGGCCTCAAATTTAGCACCCAGCATTTTTGGATAATTTTGTCCGTATTGTCTCTGCCTCAGCACCCCATCTGTAAAATGGGGATAATACCCGCTCATCTCATAGGAGTGTTGTGAAGGTAAGTTAATATTTCTGAAACACTGAGGTACTACAATGAGGAGTCCCAGAGAAAATCCAAGAGGAAATTAATAACTCTGTCTTCAGAGCAGCGCTTGAATAGTCTGCAGTAAATAAGACCTCAGGCCACACGCTGAACGAGATGGATAAAGTAATATTAATTTAGCTACTACTTTATTGAGCACTATCCATACTGTGCACTGAATGAGGCAGGGGTCCTATGGAAATATACTATGTCAACATGTAATTAAAAATTGTAGCACCAAAAATATACATAAGAGGATGGTGCTTAACTTTGCAACGTTAATGTTCTTTTAATGTAGTTTTGTATTTGTGCAATGTGTAGCACTTTAGCTTCCTGAACCATTCAAGAAGTCCTTCCTGTTAAAAATGGCAAGCAAAAACATGGGAAGTTAAAGATATTGTCAAGTGGAAGCAAATATTTGTGTCACAGGAATTATGCCCTACCCTAAAGCATGATGCCTTCATTTTAACGAAACTAAACACTGGGATATCAATCAAATATGATGAGCAAAATAAGAAAAAAAAATGTAAAGAGTTAAATATATTCACCTCTTCTCTGATAAACACTGATGACCTACCTGATCCTATTCCATCAGTGTACACCAAGCATGCAGCATGGACAAAAGACGTCACAGGAGAGATGTAAAATAGGCTGTACTCCTCATCTTCTACCATGACATTCATAAAGTTAACCCACGATAAGACATCCCGGACACTGAGAATACACTGACGCCCAAATTCTTGGTTGGTTAGCCATTCAATAAAGTCCATCATCAGCTCAGCTATGTCTATCCCTAAAACAAAACAAAAAAATATCTTTTTTAAATAAATAAATAAATAAAAAGAGATGTTGCAATTATAAACTGAATTATATAGGTCACTTCTAGCACAAAGCTGTATAACTAGAACCCTGAAATACAGAAAAGAAATCAAGTTCATCAGATTTATTTTAAAAAAATATTTGCATTGAAGTGTGGTGCTTTCAATCTTAAAAAAGTGCTCAATGAAAGGGGGAGAGCAGAAGAGCGAAGAACAGATTTATAATCCTCTACAACACACTTTAAAAACTAATACATCCACAAAATTAATCACATGCATTTTATATACAGCATAGGGCAAAAAAAAAAAAAGTTATACTGGTATCAGGAACTAACAAGATTTAGTTCCTGAAATCAAAGTTTCTTCCGTAAAACAGAAATTCCTTTCTTTGAGAATGGTTCACAGATATAGAATTGTGAGCAACAGATGAATTGGTTATTGGGTATTGCTTTTTTTTTTTTTTTTAAATAAAGTATTTGCTATAAGCATTTCAGCAGAAGCACCTGTTTATAGTAGCTTAAACAGGTTGCCTGAAAATGTCCTCATCCATTGCAAACAAGGTAGATGTGGAAGATTCCACTTTGAATCTGAGGTTAGGAAATGGTTCAACGCACTACAGGACCCAAAATAACTCTGATTCCTTCTTTCTTGGGGCTACAAAGAATATAGAGTAACCTTCAAAATTTATTCCCAACCCCCAGATAATTTTCTGAAAAAAAAGAAAGGCCTCCCTGATCTTGGAAAAAGCAAAGAAAAAAAAAAAAAGCACCTTGGAAGATGAAGGAAGAAGATTCAGGAGTTATTATCCACTCAGATAAAGATAAAAAGATCCTCCCCACAAGGAAAGCATGGAGGAAAAAGGTTGATAGTACCAAATCTTTGTGCCTCTGCTTAGGGACAGAGGAGGAGGATTTGGGTTCACTTCCAGGTATGCCTAAAATGAAATTAGTCTAATGCTTCAGAGGGAAATTCCTGACAAATGAGCAAATCCCGAACCCCCAACCCCACCCCAGAAAGATTTGGCAAAAAACCCTGACTGACATCAGGAGAGGTGCAGGCTGTCTACATGATCTGTTGGAGAGAGAGATGGAACTGGGAAGGAATTCTGCAAAAAATGTGCCACAGCAAGAGTTATCAAGCTGCTTGAGCTCCTTGTAATGGAGCCTGGGGCTCAGCTCTCAGGACACCTCTCCCTCTTCTGAACTGTGACCTACTAGAGCAGTCACGAAAACGCAAGGGAAGGGCAAGCACCAGCAGCTTAGCAGAGAATCTGGAAACATGGAAGATTCCTGAGAGTACCCCCTAGGAGTGGAGGTTAAAGGCTCCTGGAAAGGTTTCGCAGGCAGAAATAAGTCATTGAGCCACTCATGTAATCCACAGGCTAGGTAAAGGAGTGGGGTGGTGTTTGACAATGAAAGCCCTTTAGCTTGTGGAACTCTCAAAGAAACCTCTTCAGAGTCGGACGCTATCATGGAAGAGGTTGCCATTCCCCACAAGTGAGCTCCTCGCCCTATTTTACAGGCCTTTCAAAGCTCCAGAAAATTGCTTCCATTGATGCCTCTGGGAGAGCCTCGACTCCCAACATGGGCACTTCTCTCCCCCTTTAGAGAAGCTGAGGGGCTAGTTTCATCTGATTTCCAGAAATTGATCCAGCCTCTGAGCCAATCACAAAAGTTTCTCTCTCAGAAAGAGCAGGACTTAAGGCTCCCCACTGCATATCACTACTGCAGGAGGCACAGATGATGTGTTCATCGCTCCCCCCGGCCCTCAAAATCCTTTTCTTTAGCCTTCTCTGGTAGAACCACGAATGATGCCAGATATGCCCATGGAAGTCACCTTCCTGCATGCTGCTTTGAGTAAAGCAGGTATCTAACTGCAGCAGAGGAAGGAGCACTTCAGTGGGAAAATTTGTGGATGGCAACTGATCATCCCCCTATCTGCCAGACCAACAGAGGAGGAGGAATCCAGTGTCTGCACTGACAAAGACAACCACCTTAAAGATAAAATATAAGGGAACACAGAGCTCAGTAAATCGAACCAATAGCTAAGCTGTCAGTAGCAAAGGAAATGAGAATTCTGGTCCTGGTCTTTTGTTCCTTCCCAATACCTGGGAAATAGGATAAGATATTCAAGAGGAGGGCAGAGTTCAGCTGGTGGGGAGGGGACCTTTGCATTGCTTTGCTAACAACTTTTGGTCAGTCACATGGCAATGGGATGCTATGAAGGAAGGAACAGAGGCCAGTGCATCAGAGTCTGTTTGCAGAGATAGCTGTATTTATGGATGGAAGAAGCATTAGTGTGAATCCCTGCCAAAACCATCTCTATCTTCAAATTCAGTTCTCTCTCCAATGCGGAGTTTAAATTTGACACAAAACTAAATTTTACTTACCTTGGTGGTTTATCCTGTCCAGAGAGAGTCCTGGATGAAGATTGTGCTTTACGATCTGTATTAAATCATCACGACTGTTACTCTGTGGACACCATATCTCTGTAAATCTGTTGCGTAGTGCAGGAGAAAGCTGCAGGCAATACAATATAACAATATAGCCACTACCAGCATATATCACAGTTACTACAGACCTACATTACTTAAGCTTGCATTTAAACTTTCATAGACTAGTAGTTCTAGTATGTGTGAATTATTAAAACAGTAAATAAACTGACCCCTTTTTGAAATAATGTAGTATTCCTTCTAATAATGACAGGGTGTTTATAGCTATTGCAAATAGGAAAAAATGTGGCTCTTTTAGTGCAAGACCAAGAGAACACACCAACTGTTCATTTGAAATACTAAAAGAGAATAGGGGAGAAAAATGAGATAGCTTGCAAGAATCAGAGTGAGATGGAACTTCAGAGATACAGTCTATCAAACAAGGGCTGTATAATCTCATCTGCCCTCTTGGCCTTTGAAAGAAAGACCACCATACAGGTAAAGGGCAGAATTGGAATGCCTTTCCCTAATTGCTCCTTTGCACTGAATTATAAAGAGCAATCATCAATCAGTAAATATGCAATAAAGAGGCAATTTCCCTTTGATTTCTGAACCCAGGGCTTACTGGTAGATTTGTTAGCACGCTAAAAATGACTGATTTTTTTTTAAATGGACAGCCCCCTCTCTAGGAGTAAAAGAGCTGAAGCTTTGAGTTCAAATGTCTGTCATTCCTTAGATGGTTATAAAGATACTTTTAAAACAACGTAAGGGGTTACCTGAGAACTGTAGTTCTTATTTTGTGGGAAATCTTTCCCTACTGGGATTTGTCCATTTTTTGGAGACCCTAGGTGACAACTTCTAGTTGTCAGTTTTTGTCTGTTCCAGGAGCACAATCTGTCATGCATCCCCACACCACACCATAAAGACTCCACTGCAAAAACTGGATTTGGACCAAGTTTCCTTTGCGGGTTACACTTCATTTACTTAAAGTGTTCTCCATATCAAGTCTATTTATATGATTCAGTGTCCACCTTTTTTGTTGTTGATACTTTGTTGAGTGCTCATTTACATTGTCAAAATAATAGTACATGGGTGGTGGAAGAAAGACACACCTTAGTCCTCCTTTAGAGCCAGGAGACAGACTCCAATATGCAACACTGCATGCTGGGACCTATAACATATGCATGCTGCACATTCTGGTCATAATTCCAGTGACCTCTCAGAATTTACCTCTTTTTTTCCAAAGTCACCTCCTGGGTTCATGGTTGCTAGGATGCGAAATTTTTTTCCAGCAACCAGAAGTTCTACTTCATTATCCTCATCTTCTTGACTACCTTTTTCAGCAAGCACCAGTGTCTTCTCAACTTCAAGAACACTAAAAACCAGGTTTTTAAAAAATTGTGTTAAAAAACTTGTTTTATTTAAATCCCATAGCTTGCACTTTAGAAAGTCACCAGTCTTTTTAAAAAAATATAAACGTAAGGTAGCTTTGCTTAGTTTGATTTCTAAGGCTATGTCTACACTACACGGCTTTTAGCGACATGGCTGTGTCACTACAGCCGTGCCGCTAAAAGTCGAGCAACGTAGCCGCTGTTTGTCGCCTCTCCTGCCGACAAAAAACTTCCACTTCCAACAAGCGGTGTCTCCTGCTGACAATGTGCTGTTCACACTGGTGCTTGTCGCAGCAATTTTTTTGGCGCGTGGGGGGGGTGGGGGGGGACACAGCTGAAAGACAAAAGTTTTGTCATTCAATTGCCAGTGTAGATGTAGCCTAAGTCACAAAGCTCAGTATAATGGGCTCCAGCAAAAGTAAATGATAAATTCTGCTTATCCTTCCCAACTGACAATATTTCTGAATACACAAGTGTGGAAAGCTCATCTTCATCTTGAGGTACAAGTCCGTGTAAAGTGGTTGGTCAAAAGATTTACACTGTAGCATGAACCTTCCAAAAACTCTCTTATAAATACAATGCCAAAAGTAACGAAAGTAACAGCTGAAGCCTGATGAAGAGCATACTGAATTAGTTTTTAAGTTTATGGAATACAAAACTGACAAGTTGCTCTGATAGTGAATTTGTTGTAACTTGAAATATCTATTAATATTTTTAGTTGCATAGCCCTGCCCATAATATACTCTCACTAGTAAACTGTATGAAGGAGCTAAAAGTGTGACCCATTACTGGGCATGTTAGCAGAAGTGTTCAGGAAGATGTTGCTTAGAATCATTAACAAAACAATAAAGTTAACTGAAGATTAGTTTGCAAAGGGTGCACATGAGCTATGAAAAACCTACTTGAAATAGAGAAACTACTGAGACATCAAAGAAAGTAATTGCTGGTCATCTCAATATATTTGGTAACAAAAAAGAAAGACAGACTTTAAAATGAGGGGTGCTGTAATCTAACAGTAGTATATAGTGTCAGATGTAACATCTTTACATAAAAAAATTTGGGAAGGTATTGAAAGACACCAATTTGCTAGGCACCTTTCCTGTTCTTGGACAAGGGTTGTCACTTCCCACAAACGTAATGACAGACTGAGAAATGTTTTTTTACAGGAACTGGCAAGAAATATGGCTTTCATCTATCTTCTATATAAGGAAAGGTCATAGCACTAGCTACAGGTCTCATTGTAGATTCCATTTTAATCATGTAAATTTATTTAGTTTTCACTCTATTGTGTTAACTGTCACTACATGCTATCCTTTAAGGAGAACTGTGTTTTAACTGTTTTATCTGGGGAAATTAACTAGCTGTTACTCTGTTGTCCTGTCAGTCTAAGCAAAGAAAGGTGACTATAACATTCTGAGCACAGGTTAGTTAAGCGCATGAAGGTGGTCTTCAGTCTGAAGCAGTGCCACAGAACGGGGTTCTCAACCTTTTTCTTTCTGAGTCTGTTCCCCCCAATATGCTATAAAAACTCCGTGCCCATCTATGCCACAAAAAATGTTTTTTCCTGCATATCCAGTAAATTAAAAGCCAGAGCCAGCGTTAGGGGATAGCAAGTAGGGCAATTGTCCAAGGCCCCACGCCACAGGGGCTCCACAAAGCTAAGTTAGATTCATCCCCATGCAGCAGCGTTCAGGCTTCAGCTTCAGTCGAGGCAGTGGGGCTCTGGGTTCGGCTTTCTTCCCTGGGCCCCAGTGACTCTAATGCCAGCCCTGCTCTCTGGTTTATTGTGGCGGACGCTCTGAAACCTGCTCACGGCCCCCGGACTCCTGGTTGAGAACCACTGACATAGAGCGAACCTCATTGTAATACTTAGCACACAGCTAAGGAGATAAACAACCCAAGGACACAAAACCTTGCCACAATAATCTTGAACAAACCTGCACTCCTTTGCTTTTGGATCAGGATACTTCTAAGTTCTTCTTAGAAGTTTAGCACCTCAATAGTGATTTAGCTGGGAGTAAATTTTCATCCTGTCCTTTTCATAGGCCTACCTTACCATCCCTTCTCCTTCTCTGTTGCCAGCAGCCTCTCCAATAGCAAGCAATTGTCTAAAAATATAGGACTGATATGGATGCAGTCAGCATCTTTCTGCTGGAGACACATCAATTCACAAACTAAGTGATCTGGTACAGCAGCTTAACATTGAATGCGCCACTGAGTTACTTTGGATCTTTTTTATTTAAACAGGAATTGAGCAACTAAGAAAAAGGGATGCTGGCTAAGATTAACAATTAGAAACTAGATTATCTAACTCATTTTTGCGATAAGTGTAGCCTGGTGGAGGGCTGCTTAACATTACACACTTTTAGAATGCATACCTATTAAGTCTTTCCAACACAGAATCATCAGCTAATGAAATCTCATCCAGGAGAAAAAAGCCGTCCTCCTTCATTGCTAAAACAAGGGGTCCATCGTGCCATTCAAAGAGCCTAGAACTGTCAAATTCCTCCTAGGTAATGGGGAAGAAAAAGAAGACTCATCAGGGATTTGTCATTCGCTGCTCTCTTGACCACACTAAAGCTCAGTGATACCAGTCACCCATTGTCATGAGACAGACCTTGTCCTTTGATCTCTGTCTGACTGGCCGTAATCCTCCCAGGAAGTCTGATGTCTCCATATGCAAGTGGCAGTTCACAGAATGTAATTTCTGATTTGCCAAGGCTGCAAATATCTGACAAATAGTAGTTTTGCCACACCTATAACATGAACAAAGAAAACCAATGAAGTCAACTTAGAACAAAAACAGAAGGGGTCCACAACCACTTAATGGCCCATTTCAGCAACAAAGCAGTTCCAGTTGGATTTCCTCAAAGCCCTGCAAGGCAATGGCCGCACCATGCTGTTCCTCTTACTCCCATGTATTCCCTTCTCCGAATACTGACCCACCTTACAAAAATTAAATGAATTGCATCCACTTCTGGCATGCAAACCATTGCTGAATTGCCACCATTATTCATTAAACTATAGGTGAAGGACTTTCACCCTCAGATTTCACTTGGACTTCAGAAAGATAACTAATTTCACATCCCCAAACTTCCTCTGAATGATGCATAATGCATCAAAGATTAAGGCACCATAAAATATCTGAAGCGCCAAGGAGAAAAATGTTAGCTTGTCATTCACTATTAAAAAAACTTATTAAATTAAATTATCCAAACGTATTGCCTTTTGAAGATCAATACTATAGGAGTCATGAGATAAGCTGCAAAATCATTAGTAAAAGTTGCATGTCTTGATTCACAACTCTAGGGATCTGAATGTTCCAGAGATAAGCCCCTAAAGGCTTGCCCACACAAAACTGCATGGGTTTAACTAATTTAGTTAACATCACATCTTTTGCTAAACTGGTGCAACATCTGTGCATTGATGCTCTTATGGTTTAGAGCAAGCTTATATCAGTGTAGTTTGTACCTGTCCACACAGATGTTTCACTGGTTTAACATCACAATTAAATTGGTGCAACTAAGGGCATATCTACACTTGCCATTTAAAGCGGAAAAAGTCCCTTTTTTGCATAAAACCCGTGGGAACATCTATACTTGCCAATGACTTTTTGCGGTTATATTCAGAAGTTTCACTGCAAAATAAAAACCACCTCCACGAGAGGCATACAGCTCTTACTGGTGATGCTTTTGCACTGATGTGCAAGTGAAGACACGTTCTTCCTGTTTAAAGAGCTTTTAGACTCCACAGGATATCCCACAATGCCTAGGTGATCACTCTGGCCAGCAGCTCTGCTGCTCTGACGCCAGATAAACAGACATCCACCCTCCTCCTGTAAAGCCCCGGGAACTTTGAAACTCCCCTTCCTGTTTTCTTGGCAAATGCTCACTTATTGGCCAGGTGACAATGGCTGCTCCACAGAGCAAACGATCCCCCGCTTGAGGCAATGCTGAGCTACTGGAGCTGATCCGTGTTTGGGGAGGAGGCGGCTATGCAGGGACCCAGGATGCCCCGCGATCACCCCCGCCCTTCCCACAAGACCTATCATCAAATGGAGAGAGCTGCACTGTGGGATAGCTACCCTCTGTGCACTGCTCTCATGGTGATGGAAGTGCTGCAAATATAAACACTCTCTGATGCCAGTGGAAGTAAGTGAGTACACAAACCAGGGCTTCTCTTTCACAGATTCACTATCACAGTTGAAACTGACAGCACAGAAACTCTGCAAGTGTAGATATAGCCTAAGGCTATACAAGGCCTTGCCCATCCTTCCTTCCTTTCCACCTCCAATTGTCCCAGAAAGGACTCCTAGAAAGGAGGTGGTGATCCAATCTAGATCTGTATTGGCCATACATTCGGAGGCAGTATTCAGTAAGTGGAGACTGACAGATTTTGACCTCTCTTTGTCCTTTCATGAATTGTCTCTACAGAGTTCCACTGCAGGAGACTAAGGGCTTGGCTACACTTGGAACTTCACAGCACTGCCGCAACAGCGCTGCTGTGAAGCGCGAGTGTAGTCGCACCGCCAGCGCTGCGAGAGAGCTCTCGCAACGCTGTATGTACTCCACCTCTCCGAGGGGAATAGCTTGCAGCGCTGCGAGCGAGCGTGCAGCGCTGCAGGCACTGATTACACTGGCGTTTTACAGCGCTGTACTCAGGGGGATGTTTTTTCACACCCCTGAGCGCAGCAAGTTGCAGCGCTGTACAGCACCAGTGTAGCCAAAGCCTAAATATAAACCAGAAGGAGGTCTGAGGAGAATGCCAAGACTGAAGCAACACTGCCCACCCACACAGAAGACTACATCTAGCCCTATTAACAGATTAACATTTTGTGAATGAAGTAATTGAACTTCAAGTGGCAGCTTAAATACCAAGACAATAAACCTTTGACAAGCAGCCAATGTATCCATTCCTGCTGTAGAACAAGTTCTCCTTACAGGCTTGAACACAAGCGATCATCCATTTTGAAAGACTATGAAATGAAAGGTCTTGACTGTTAAACTGAAAGACTTACATAAGATTTATTCTTTTCCAAGTAGCACCCAAGTTCCCTTTTAGCATCTAATTAATTGTGTTTTTTCTTTCCCAGCTTCAGCTTCTTTTTACTCTCTAAGGCTATGACTACACCACGAGGCTTTTAGCGACAAAAAACTTCCACCCCACATGAGCAGCAACGGCTTTGTCGGCAAGAGAGCACACCTGCTGACAAACCACTGTTCACACCGGTGCTTTTTATTGGTAAAACCTTTGTTGTTCAGGGGGGTGTTTTTTTAACACCCCGAACAACAAAAGTTTTGTCGATGACATATCAGTGTAGACAAAGCCTAACAAAACTACTTAATACTAAATTTATAGAGATCTGCTTCCATGACCTCTTTTTTGCAGACAGGAAAAAAATAAAGAAGATGGCTGGACCTTATAAAGTCAGATGTATTCACCACTCTCCACCAAATTTATTACTAACTTTTCCAGGTTTCATGAGAAAGGTATGTAAGTCTTATACTGGGATTCTAACAGACAGTTCATTAACAAAACTCAACCCCCATCCTCTCCAGTTCAGTTTCAATACATCCTTAACAGGTTTATATAACACTGTTGTACAAATCAGATAAAATAAAGCAAAACCACAAGAGATACTTTTAATGTTTTTTGCTAAGACAGATGCACTCCCACACAGCACTCTAAAAAGTGAACTCTGTATTACAGCAGCTGACTTCACATTTGAGACAGTTTTAGATTTACAAAGGCCATGAAACAGCAAGGCCCCTCTTTAAGCATAAGTAGTTTTACTGACTTCAGTGAGGCCACTCGTGTTTAAATGTATGGCCAGGTCTACACTACCCCCCTAATTCGAACTAAGGTACGCAACTTCAGCTACGTGAATAACGTAGCTGAAGTTCGAAGTACCTTAGTTCGAATTAGTTCGAACTTACCTTGGTCCACACGCGGCAGGCAGGCTCCCCCGTCGACTCCGCGGTACTCCTCTCGGCGAGCTGGAGTACCGCAGTCGACGGCGAGCACTTCCGGGTTCGACTTATCGCGTCCAGACTAGACGCGATAAGTCGAACCCAGAAGTTCGATTTCCAGCTGTCGAACTAGCGGGTAAGTGTAGCCAAGGCCTAGGTATGCAGTTAAGGACCTTGCTGAACAGGGCCAAACAGAACAATTAATTACTGTAATAGAAAAACAAGTTACCCAGTGTCTCCCACCAGCAGTACTGGTTCACCGAACTCCAGGGCTCGTCCTACCAGAACTGCAAGCCTCCTCATCCCTTGAGTCCAGACAACATGACTAAACTCGCCGTCCATCACCAACATCCGTGTAGATGATTTAACTGCCCAACAAAGAACAAGTTGATTAGCTTTAATCACACGCATCAAACTTTTGATTTAGTCCTTTTTGCAAACTCACCCAATAACTTTCTAACACTTTCCTCTGAGAAGAGAGAATGGGGATACAATTTCTTCTTAAAATGCTTTTCAAGGACACTTTGAATAACATCAACCTCCTCCTGTTTCCTGACTCTGCCTGCCAGAAGCATGAAACCTGTAAACAAGGCAAGAGAAATCAGAGTGTTTTCTTTGATTTTTAAAGTGGAATGTGTGACATACCAGGGGTACAATCCAGAGCAATGAGTAGCTGTGACCCCTGCCCTGTAACCTGGGATGCCCTTTATAATTCCTTGCTGCTGTTGCCTCCGGCCTGGACTGCTCACAAACAGCCTCTAGCGTGTAAGTCACTCCAACATAGATTTTAGGGTCCCACTGAATCATTCCACCAAACCAAACCTTTCTGCGTGATAGGAGGTAGCCTTTAGTTGTGTCACTCCACAACTTCCATAGCTCACTGAAGAGCCGAGACGTAAAATTTGACGCACGGTCAGATAAAAATCTCTTTAGGGAAACGCACTCTGCTAAAGATAGTGAAAATGGCTCTTGCCACAGATTCTGCCTCAATCTTAGTCAGAGCTAATCCATTACCACCAAGATACATTTCTTTCCGCTTCAGGTAGGACCCACGATGTCTATTGTTACCCTCAGAAATGTCTCTTATATTACAAGCTAGGGGCATAGGGGAACTTTCTGGGGTACTTTTGACTTAATTCACAAGACCTGCAATAATTCCTCACATCATTCTGTATTCCTGGCCCATATACATTTTTCTTTAACCTATCATAGGTTCTCTGTGCCCCCAAGTGACCAGCGAAAGGTCAATCATGTGCTAGCACATAGCATGGTGCTATGTGGGCTCAACCAACTGCTTATAGCAGGGGTCCCCAATGCGGTGCCTGCGGGCGCCATGGTGCCTGCCGGGGCGTCTAAGTGCGTCCGCATACTGGCCGGCGGACAAGCATCAGCCGAAATGCCGACAAGCCGCGTCATCCAGAGGACCTGGATGACGCTGCTTGTTGGCGGCATTTCGGCAGCGACACCTATTGACGTTGCCGCTTGTCGGCGGCATTTCGGCGGATGCTCGTCCGCCACCATGATCCTCCATGGCTCATCGTCAGACGAAAAAGGTTGGGGACTACTGGCTTATAGGGTTGCCCAGGGCTTTTGTTTTTCCCCATAGGAGCCTCCCTATACAATCTCCTCCTTTTCCTTTCCTGGGGCGCCCTCTTGGACACTTCTGATGCTCTCTAGAGTGGGATCTTTCCCTTATTCAACTGCAAAACGCTGGCAACTGATATCTGGGACCACTTCTTCAGTCACAGGAATTATGTCCTCCTTAGCTGGCCCTGAGGGCATGCTGCTTTCCTCTGTCATGCAGGAGCCAGCCTCAGCCCCTCCCACACCTGGAAACAGTTCCCTTCTGCTGCATAAGAGTTAGAGCAGGAGTTCTCAATCTGGGGGTCATGACTCCTCGGGGGTCGCACGATGGTTACAGGGGCGTCAGGAGCTGTAAAACCCTTCCCCCAGTTTTTAATTTATAAGGAGGGTCACATTCAGAGGCTTGCTGTGTGAAGGGGGTCACCAATACAGAAAGTTTGAAAACCACTGAGTTAGAGAGACCTCCCCTCCCAGCAGTTTCTGGGACGTTACCACTCCTCTCTAGGATCCAGCACAATATTCCCTTTGACATCATTCTGTTACCAAATTAATAGCCTTAACCATATGCAAAATAGCATTCCCAACAAGTATTTCAATGGGGATACTACCCAGCACCACTATTGTAAACACACTTCCTAAACCTTTCCATTCCATATGCATCTTGGCTACAGGTACAGGAATTATATGTCCTCCCACTACTAGAAGCTCCACTTTTTCATCAGGTAACATTTCAGTCTTTTGGACCATGCGACCCTTGACCAGATCTGGGCTCCAGTGTCTTCCCCCTCCCCCCAGGCCGGGTACTCTTTATTATTTACTCTGGCAACCTTAATAAATTCCACATCGACCCCTTCAGGGTCAGACCTCACAAAACTGATCAGGTGAGCTTAAAATAGATTGGATAGGGCTTAGTTTCTTTTAGCTTGGGGCACTGATTTCTCAGGTGCTCAGTGGAGTTACACTAGAAACATCTTCTTGGACTCTCCTCCTGCTCAGGAGGTTTGTGATGGGAGTTTCCAAGAGGGGAACAATTGGGAGCTGGGGACAGACTGCCTGGGCTTCCAAACACCCTCCTTTTTTCCAAGGGGTAAAACGGGATCACCCTTTACACTGGGTTTGCATCCCTCCTTCTCTGGCCTGTGCTCATTGGACATCTGGGTTTGCACAAAGGAATGAGCCAGGGTGGCCATTTCCTTCAGATTTTAAAGATTTATCCCATAAACTATTCCAAATCTCATCAGTGCATATACTGAGGAAATGTTCTTGACCAAAGAGATCAAACAATTGGCTAAAATCCTTACCTCCCTTCCCCTGTTCCCATTTTCTTATTAGGTCACACATCTTATAGGCATATTCGCTATGGCTCATACCATCATTTTTCTTCAGATTTCTAAATTTCAACCTATACACTCCAAGAATAATTTGAAACCTTTGAAAAGCAGCTTTTTAAAATTCAGACTTATTAAATACATTCACAGCTTTGCAATCAGTGTGGGTACTTTTTTGTCCTTAGGAATATTATGAACCTCGATAGCCTTTCAAAAGTGGTAGATACTCTTCAATGAAGTCTGTTGCCTTGTATGCATGGAGGATAGGTCCCTCAACAGCTATCAGCCAGGATGGACATGAATGGCCTCTGTTCGCCAGAAACTGGAATGAGCGACAGGGGATGGATCATCACTTGATGATTGCCTGTTCTATTCACTCCTTATGGGGCACTTGGCATTGGCCACTGTCAGAAGATAGGATACTGGGCTAGATGGACCTTTGGTCTGACCCAGTACAGCTGCTCTTATGCAGGACGCAATTTGTTACAGCTGAGGACTCCCTGAATGGAGGAAAAGATTGGTGACTCTGGGATTTGTCCATGTTTTGCCATCATGCCAAGATTATACTTCCTCTTATTTGAACTTCCTTTGTTTTCTCTCCCTAAGTGATGATTCCATTTACTGCTTAAATGTAAATTAAGTCACGCGCACATTCCTTCCTTTGTTAAGGACAGACCTGACTTCTGCCTGTTCATAACATCAAAGAGCGGAATCTTATAACGACACATACAATGTTTCCACACATATTTTGCCAGGACAATACTGACCAGCAAATTATGAGTTTTCAAATGACATCTTACAACAGGGGTAGGCAACCTATGGCACATGTGCCAAAGGTGGCACACGAGCTGATTTTCAGTGGCACTCACACTGCCCGGGGCCTGGCCACTGGTCCAGGGGCTCTGCATTTTAATTTAATTTTCAATGAAGCTTCTTAAACATTTTAAAAACCTTATTTACTTTACATACAACAATAGTTTAGTTATATATTATAGACTTCTAGAAAGAGACCTTTTAAAAATGTTAAAATGTATTACTGGCATGCCAAACCTTAAATTAGAGTGAATAAATGAAGACTTGGCACACCACTTCTGAAAGGTTGCCGACTCCTGCCTTACAAGGTATACTTTGTACACAGATTATTATAATAGTGTGTAGGGTGTGAATACAGGGGTGTATTCCATCAGAGAATAATGAATAACGAGGGACAAAGGTTTGTATTTGAAAAGTGGGGTTGGAAAAATGTTTACATTAGTTCTTTAAAAAAATGAAGTATCACGAAGAACAAGCACAAAGACCCACCATCATTTGCTAAATGCTGAAGCCAGTCATAATCCTTCTCTGTCTGTTCTGCCAATCTGTATCTTTCAGCCCAACGAAACAGATCTCGAAGAGTAATGAAACCATGCTTCCCAGCAAACACTGTTGAACCTCTGCGATAAGACTACCAAGTGAGCAAAGAGGACGGTTAAAATTTAATATGTATTCCTCATTCAAACAAACTTCAGTGAAATGAAAACCTAATAAATTCCTAATCCCAGCCTCACACTTCCTCTCATTTAATAACTGGAATATAGTTTTCACTTTATTCCAATACAGTAAAAAGGTCTAAGCACATTCAAATCTAGACAGAAGGAAGAAAGAGGTACCTCCAGTTTTTATTACTGTATTTGTTTTTAAAGAAGAAACATATTTTGGTAATTAGCCAGAGTTAAATGGCTGTTCACAACAATCTATTTCAGCACCTAAGATCTAGAAAAATGAGGGAGCATAATATTTGTTTAAGTATTTAAACAAAAATGAGGCACTGGTAGCCACTGGACTTGTTTTTGCTCTTAAACAAAAACTCAAACGCAAAGGGTTCACTTAAGCCAGCAAACTTGGATATTTTAAATTAAAGGTTTCTCCATTGTTAAGTCATACAATATTTTTTAAAAGGCCTTAATTTTACTTCTATATTAAAAGGGGGGGAAAAAAAAGACACCAATACCTGCAGATTCAGCATGACTTTGACGAGTTTACTGCAGTAAGAAGGTGGCAGACTGCATCGCTTGTGAAGGATTGTTTCTAGCTCAGCACTTGGCAGTTCATCAAAATGCAGCTCCACAAAACGGTTCCTGAAGGCTCTGGACAACACCTAAAATGTAGGTTTGGGAATGGTATTTCTGAACTTTGCTTTATCCCTTTAATCCTTGTAAACTACATCCTGCACATACAGCCAAAGGAAGCTAAGCTACCCTGATGGGTTAGTGGTTAAAATCCAAAGGGAGAAGGAATAGATAGGCTTGTGCTTAAACTTCCAAAATGGACATTAAAGATGCAAAGGGTCTATTCTCCAGCAGTCTGGGACAACCAAATAACCAGTCAGGCCAAATTACATTTAATTATTTAGACTCTGATTCAGCAAAGTGCTTAAAAGGGTGCTTAACATCGTTGCTGAACTGAAGCCTTAGCATCCACCAGAGAAGCTACTGACCTGCTCTTAAAAATTCTTGCTGTGTTCTCTGACTGGCAAGTCTGAATAAAGGCTGAAACTGAACTCTGCTCTCCAACTTCACTTCTCTTGTAAAGGCCACCAAATAGCAGAAGAATTATATTATTTGCCTACCCACTCTGCTAAATTCTTCTCTGGCATCTCTCAGCCAGTTGCACCCAATACTGAACTTCAGAAAAAGTGCACGTGTGTGCTGTTCATGAAATGCAATAGTTCTTAAGCTTCATTTACAAGGAAGAGAAAGGAAGCCAGTTTTCTCATATTCATCCAAAAGTGTGATGCGCTAGTCAGTCAAGGCACACAGCATTTTTAAGTGTAGATCATATCGCATTTGGTCCCTGCAACAGACATGCCAGCTAATTTTTAAATTAAAAACTATTGGAACTACTATATATTCTTGTTGAGGAAACAACTTCAAAACTCAGAAAAGTTCCTTCTACCTAGGCTGGCAGGCTAGATCTCTTTCTAGAACAGGGGTTCTCAAACGGAGGGGGGGAGAAACTTTAGGGGGAAAAAAATACTTACTGCGCACATTCAGATCTGGGTGGCCAGAGAGCAGTGGCTGGCTGGGGGAGGTGGGGGGCTTACTACTACAGACACAAAGAAGGGGGGCCGCGATCAAATAAGTTTGAGAACCACTGCTCTAGAATACGTATCTGTTTTATTTACACACAGGCTTTTCTATGGCATTCACAGCCCTAGTATTTGAGCACCTTATAAACATTAATGTATCTTCACAACATTTTACAGATGGCAACTTAGGCATTGAGAGACTAAGGGTTTGTCTACACTGAGCTGGAAGGTGCGATTCCCAGTGCAGGCAGGCAGACAGACAGACTCACACCAGCTCAACTTGAGCTAGCTGCCCCAGCTTGGACCCAGGAGGTCGGGAGGGCTTGGATTCGGGTGGCTACCCCAAGCCACTGCCCATGCTGCACGCTCGTTCAAGCTGAGCTAGTGCATGTCTGTCTATGGGTGCCGGGAATCACACCCCCAGTTGCAGTGTAGATACAGCCTAAGTGACTTGCCCAATCTCACATAGGCAAGCAGTCCAGTGCCTTGGCTACAAGGCCATCTTCCCTTCCGCTACTCCTTTACCCTTTCATATTGTTCTCGGATATGTGTGAGAAAGTTTCTGTGCCACAGCTCTCTGCACCCTTGAAAGAATAATATGGTGAAGCTTTCTTCCTAATGTAATAACCGAAAGCAAGAGGAGAGATCAACAAACCTTCCTGCCCCCATACAGTCCTGGTGGATTCTGTGTAGCAAACAGCATAAATCGAGGGTGTGCCCTGACAACTTCTTGTGTCTCTGTTATGAACAGCTCTCTGTTATCATCCAGAAGTCTGTTGAGTGCCTCCAGAACATCCGTAGGAGCCAAATTCAGTTCATCGAGGATAATCCAGTATCCCTTTCTCATAGCATCAATAAGGACACCTGTGATTGAATACAAAAGGTTCTGATTGAACCTTTAAGGTAATCTGCATGAAAAGGTACAAAAAAACCCGCAAAAGCAAGTAATCCTTGCAGCCAGTTTTACTTCAGAATAAAATAAGTTAACCCACATCAAGATGTGCAACAGCACTGAAGCTGTTAAACCCTTTAGCTCTCCCCTCTGTCAGTGCAATGGAGCAAAGAACAAGAGATGGAAGAACAAAGGACACCCTTTAACATGATAACCAGAGACCTGCACAACTGAACTGATGGCATGAAACTCCTATTTGCACTGATGCAACCGTTACCAGCAAAAGGAAAAGCTTTTTTCATCTCTGCGTAACTTGGAAGGGAATTAGAGGTAAATGTGATAAGTGATAACCTCACCTTCCTTAAACATCAGCTTCCCAGAAGCGTCTGATGTATAACAGCCAATGTACTCCTGGATGTCAGTATGTTCATGATTGTTAATCCGCACACAGTGGTTCCCACTAGCTGCAGCCAACCAGCGAATTAAACTAGTTTTACCAACTGATGTCTCTCCTTGAATCAGCACTGGATGAGTCCTTCAAGGATTAGCAAAGACAATATTTTAAAAGCAGTATTTTAGGTTGGCTTAGCAAAATATCCTATATGTATACGAAAAGGAAGTAACGCATCTGTACTGTTTGAAATTTTCAGAGCCTTGCGTAACAGATTATCAAGAGACTACAATGTAGTCTCTCAATGTCTCATTTATGTTACCTACCCAAGTCACACAGCCAGTCAGTGTTAAAGCCCGGACACAATCTAAAATACCTTTATTCCCATATGCTAACTACTATACCATGCTGTCTCAGTCATCACTTGTGAAATCAGAGGCTGGTCTAAATCAGTACTGAAATCATTTTTATACCAAGCTTTAGAGGGCTTAGGTGGGACTGTACATGACAAATTTTAGGCTGTTTAAGGACAACAAAAGAAAAGTTGGTTTCATATCCTCTCAAGCATGCAGATAATTGGATTACAATAGAACCTCAGAGTTACAAACACTGTACATAACTCTGAACAAAACATTATGGTGGTTATTTCAAAAGTTTACAACTGAACATTGACTTAATACAGCTTTTAAACTTTACCATGAAGAAAAATGCTTCCCTTTATTTTTTAGTAGTTTATGTTTAACACAGGACTGTACTGTATTTGTCTTTTTTTTTTTTTTGGTCTCTACTGCTGCCTGATTGCGTACTTCTTGTTCCAAATGAGGTGTGTGGTTGACTGGTCAGTTCGTAACTCTGAGGTTCTACTGTACTTATACTCTTGTCTTAGAATGCTGGGAACAAGTGATGTGCTCGCGCTCCCCACAACTGCTAGCTACTGGTCAAAAGTCATTCTTGTAGCTCGGCGTGCAATTCCTACAGTGGGCTTTCTGCAGGTCAGTCATGAAGGAGAATTATTCCTCTCAGAAGAAGTGTCTCATCATTTTTTTAAAATTTTGATGCATATTTTAATCTATTAAGATTTAAGGGGCAACATTAAAGTTGAGTGGGTGATAGAAATACAACAGAAGTATAGAAATATACTAGAGGTAGAAATATAATAGAGGTAGGCAATCTCATTATACATCTACCTCAATTACAGAATTGTATGTTGTCTTTTTAATTTTGTATTCTGAGACAAAAATTTAAACAAACATACCCTGCAGACACAACTCTGACAATGTCTTTCAGATTAAGTTTAACAGAAGAAGTTAATACATAAGTCTCATCTATCACAGGTTCCTTATCCCCTACTGAAATCCAGTAGCCTTCTATCTGTACAGCTCTTCCTCCTTGGGGCTCTGGTAATGGCTGAAAAACAGTATAGAAATAACAGATTATACAAATGTGTTTCATACGGTTTTCTAACAGCAGTAGCTATTTTTGCACTACTATAGCATCTTCCATAAAAAGCAATTTACAGACATTAGCTTAATCTTCAACACTCCTGTGAGATATGTATTATCCCAATTTTATAGCTGTTGAATCCAAGGAAGAGAAGGTAACTAGTCTGAAGTCAAGAATCTGTGCAGAGCTGCGAACAGAACCCCAGTTCCTCTGACTCCCAGTTCTGGGCTTTAATGTGACGTGCTATTCTGAAAAGTGACTTGTAGGAATTTCTTGAACTAAGGGGGTTACTTATTTTTATTTCATCGTTACTGGATAGTTAATAATTTCTAGCATCAAAACATCTCTCTAAGGGATTTAATCCCTGTATAGGAACATTCAAAATAGCCTCTTCATTCAGCACTTTCCTCTGAAGGTCTAAATTGAAGTCACCAAGCAGTGCTGCAATAGGCCTACTCTGGCAAGCAATGAATCCCAAACAATCAAGAAAAAACTATTATTGTTTTAAATGACAATATTTTGTGTTTCAGCCCTGCAAGTTCACTCTGTGCTCCAAGAATCAACCTGGATTCTCCCTCTTCAAGATGAAGCTCAGATTTTTGCTTCATCAGAGCACAAGCCATTTCCATATCAATGTGTACTGCCCCTTATGTCAAAAACAAAACAAAACAAAAAACAGCAGCAAGTTCCTCCCCCATCTCTACTTCAGAATTAGAGTCTCCACCACTAAAGTTGGTCTCGTCATTCTCTGAAATTTGGCAAGATTCAGTCATATGCAAGTTCTCCACATCCTTTCAATGTTTTCAGATGAAAGAACAAGCCAGATAAGAAAACATCATGCTTAAACCATATAGTTCACGTTAAATGAAAAAAACATTTTATCAGAAACAATCAATAGGATAAAGTTTAAATTTTTAGTATTTGAGAACTTTTAAAATTACTAAAGCATGATCAACAAGGGAAAATTCATATAAAACCAATCTTCCTGATAAAGTTAAACATCCCAAAATATTCAGAAGTTCCTACCTGCTTAAGGAGGCTTTTGATGTTGCCGGAGACAATATGCTGGCAAATTAGCTTCCTAACTATCGGGTGAGAAACTCTGTCAAGCTGTGTCAGGAAGCCCAAGCAAAAGCCCTACAAGAATAGAGTTATTTTTTATTGTGAAGTGAAAATTTATTTAAGCTTTATTTTTTAGGCATTTGTTTGATATCTGATGCCCTTAGAAAATATGATTTTCCTTGTATTCCTTTAACCGAGTAGATTTTGTATTGAACACACACTTAGGAACAAAATCACACAGAAAGATCATTACCTCATACAATGAGCGCTGTATGTTTTTACACGGATTAGATGCTGCAAATCTCAAAGCCCTGCAAAGTGTACGAAGGCTGTAGTGAGGTCTATGGCCAGTCCCATCCACCAATTTTGTTTCTGACTCTTTTCTCACAGATAAATAGAAGCTACAAAATAAAGAGTTAAACCAGTTACTTATTTGTATTCTGGGCCCCAGGGCAGAACAGTCAATGGCCCACCTAGAAAGGAATGGCTGAGGCTTATGATTTTTTATCCTATTGATAACACATTAGAACCCACTATGCGTAAGTTGTGGCGTTGCTTGATCTAGGCCTTGGCTACACTTGGAAATTCACAGTGCTGTGAAGCGCGAGTGTAGTTGCGCCGCCAGCACTGTGAGAGCTCTCTCGCAGCGCTGTATGTACTCCACCTCTCCAAGGGGAGTAGCTTGCAGTGCTGCGAGAGAGCGTGCAGCGCTGCAGGCGCTGATTATACTGGCGCTTTACAGCGCTGCACTCGCTATGCTCAGGGGGGGCGTTTTCACACCCCTGAGTGCAGCAAGTTGCAGCGCTGTACAGCGCCAGTGTAGCCAAGGCCCTAGTTAACTTATTTTTTTCAGTTACAGCGCCAGTATTAAACAAATTGTGAGCCAAAATATAAGCTGTAGAATTTATTTAGGATTATATATTTAAATTAAATAAATACATTATTAAATTAATTAATATCTAAAACATTTAAAGAAGCACAAAATAAGAAAGCACCTAAAGTATCAAGTAGACTAATTAAACACCTAATCGTGATTCATGTGTAATCTAAAGACAAGGAAAAAAACTGATATACAAGATGTAACTGAATATGACTAACAAAGTTAAAATATACAATACAATACTTGTGCTGCTGGTGCTGTTGGACATCAACACCCAGAGCAATAGGGAGACAGCAGGCACGGTGCGCCACATCTACTGGGAGATCTCCAAGGAGAGGGGGTTCTAGCCCCAGCTGCCTCTCGGCAAACTTAGAAAGGCTCAATTGGGTGGCTGAACTTGCTGGCTTGTGTCTGGCGAGGAGCTGAAGCCCCGGGGGAGGAAATCTGGTAGCACAGAGGGAGCTTGTTCCTCTTTAAAGTCTCCCTGTCCTCAGCCCCGCAGCAGCCGTAGAGACGGCGTGGCAGGCACAGCAGCCAGAGGAGGCAGCAAGCCCCACGGTTCCCAGGCTGCTGTTGCTGAGGCTCTGCCAGACTAGCAGGGTGCGGCAGCGCTCTGGCAAACTGTTACTGTCACAATGAGGGACGGCGCTCCGTACAGAGCAGCAGGATTTCTTTTTAAATCTTAATTTTTATTTAAAAATATGTATCTATCCCATCCGCCCAGACCCTTTTAAATCACCAGGCCCCTGGGCAATTGACCCCTTTCCTCCCCACCCTCACCAGCGGGCCTGTTTGTATTTCATCGTTACCAAAGAGTTGATACTTTCTAGCATCAAAACATCTCTCTAAGGGATTTAATCCCTGTATAGGAACATTCAAAATAGCCTCTTCATTCACCACTTTTCTGGGAAGGTCTAAATTGAAGTCACCATGTAGTGTTGCAATAGGGCTTACTCTGGCAGGCAATGAAGCCCAAAAAGTCAAGAAAGAACTATCAATGTTTTAAATGACAATATTTTGTGTTTCAGGGAGATAACCTGGTACACCATGTATCACTAGGTACTTACAAGTCCTTTGAACAGATACTTCAGATTGCCCAAAAAACTGAACTGCAGAAATTTAGCATATTGGAGGCAACATGCCTGCTATTAAGGAAAGAGGTTCCGTGGCAAGCAAGGAAACCATCCCCACAACTGATGCACAGAGATATTCTGAAGTAGCCACCCCTTCTAACCTCCTAGATGAAGGAAAGGATTAAAGCAATAATGCTCTCTAACTGGTAATGTCAATAAACTACTTTTTGGGGTGGGGATGGAAGAAAGGAAAACAACAGCAACAAAAGGTAACACACAAGTAGCCCTAGAATAAGGAGGCTGGGTGTCATTCTTCAAGAACCTCGGGTGGGAGAGACTAATGTAAAAAATTGTAGGCTGTAATTATGTATTTTCATTTGCAACTTCTTGAACTGAGGCTTCATAAAAATGTAAATATAACTTACTTCATGATTCCTTGTACTGTGTTTTTGCTCACATTCAAGCCTTTCAAATAGTCCATAATAAGAATTAGCAAGTCTCCTTCATTCTGCAGTTCTTCTACATAAAGTTCAGTAAACCTACGAGAAAAATTAAGCTATAACACTTAAACATCTGCCTACTGATCATAAAACAGACACTCTGAAATTTCATTAGGGACCAGTTACTCTCTCATAGAATATATAATGCTCAAAATATAGCATAAGCAGCAAATCAAATATTGACTTGTTTGCCAACATAAAGATTTATTGACTTGATATACAAATACCGACTGAACTGAAGCAGAGAATAATATTTAACTACAGGCTAAGTATTACATTGCTTAAGTACAAAGTATCAATATCTGTATTGTTTTATACAGTCTACCAAGTTCAACTCACTCTACAAGAAACATGCTTTTAAAAGGAGTTTGTGGTACAGAGCTCCAGACAGCAGTTTCTGAATATTAAAGTAATGGCACAGCGAGAGGGTTTTTGAAAACTGATTCTCTATATTAATCACTCAATTGTAGTGAAACATACCACACATCCAATTTTTGAACTGTCAAGCTTATCTCACATATTACCTCTTTTCATAAATTTCTAATGGAGCAACCATTTAAACAGAGAAAAACAACTCATCAAGATAAAAAGGAAACTAAGCAGCTACATTAGCAGCAAAGTATCTACTTTATATTTAGCTACGGAAGTGGAGTTCTAAGCCACTCCAAAAATGGCAGTAATGGGATTTCATGTTCATTGTCTCACTGACTGTGCATCAATTGTGCTTACCAAGTATGAAAATCGCATTTCTAACTGTTAGTCCTGGAAACTCATCTGGGGATCTGAAAATCAAGTTGGGTTCTTTGCATCTCATACATCACCACTGGTAACAATGGTTCTGCAGGCCAAAGTAGGCCTGCTACACTTGTAAAATTCCGCTGCCTTCAATGAATTTTGGACAAATGTAATTTACTGGAACTTAAAATAAGTAATTCTGATTATAATGCAAAAGGGGAAATTTACTCCAACTCTCTCTCTCTCTCATTGCTATTAGCTCTGCAAAGCTAATATCAACAAAACCTTATTTTTGATTAAGTACACACAGTGAACAGATCTCCTGAGCAAGCACTGAAGATTTTCACGTGGTCACTTTTCAGAGTGGTATAAATTTTGTACAAGTTTCCTGACAATCAGCAGGGAAATTGCATGAGAGATAGACAGCAGGTCCAGAACTTAGCACACACAGGTGGTGTCAGGTGGGTTACACTAGAGAAAGAAATTCTCTCAGACCCACTTTTCTACAGCCACAGCGGTCCTCTGAGTCCCAAATATTCCAGGTATCACACATCCACTCTCATATCCAACTAGCCTTCCTCCAACTATAAAAGGCTAAATATAGAGCTCTTTGTACAGCCCATCAACACTGCTAAGATAACAAGAATGAATGCTAGAGGACTGCGAAGCACTTGCCTTTATTATTCCCAAGAGGCACAGAGCATTTTGCTACAGCAGAATTCCCAGCCTCTGACAACTTACACTTAAGGAATGACTCCTAAACTGTAACATTCTACACTATTCTACACTATTACCAGACCAGCAATTTAGGTTCTGCATCAGCAGAACAGTAGTTTCCTCCTGCTATTCAATCAACACTCCTTAACAATCTCATAACAAACACCTCTCAGAATGTCTATCTCCCGAGGCTTCAAACAAGGGTGTTGTACCATTCATGTTGACTCTTGAAGCTAGTCAAATTCCAAAATAGACAGCAACTTTAACTATTTTACAATCCATTCATTTTTTTACCTGTTTCTTATTCCTGGAGGTAGATTTCTCTTTCCAACATCCGTAGCTGGATTCATACAGGCAAACAAACGAAAATCAGGGTGACGCACCAGAGGTTCTGAAAAGAAAAATAAAGATGTTTCACTTCTATTCACAAACACAAAAATGCAAATCAAAACACTATAATGTAAACCAAAGACATTTCTTGATTAATCCAAGACAGTTTAAGTCTCTCCTCTGGACTACTCAGCCATTGCTATCCTGCATCCTCTTAACTACAACGCCACTGTTAAAGCCTTTAAAGCCAGGTGTGAATCACCTGGTCTGGTGAGTTAGGGCATATCTACAACATCAAGGTAATGAGCACTACAGAGGATGGAATTTCTAAAGTGCATTGGCATGTTGTGCATTAATTAGTCCATGTAGACCCTGGAGGTGTACATTAAAAAGTTCCCTAGTACTAGCGTTTTAACCTAGTACTTTTAGTGCACACCAACAGGGTCCACACAGTTAGGGAAGGATCACCTAGCAAGCCAGAGGCAGAGCCGGGAACTGTAGCCAGGTCATCACAGTCTCAGTCCAGTACACGATATACTATACTGGCTGCCCAATGTACAGAGTTCCTTCTGCATCACCTCTAGAGACATTAAATACATATTCAGGGGTGCTCCAGACACCTGTTCAAAAGAGGGGCTAACAGGCAAGAGCAACAGCAATTTCTGCAGACTGAAGACACTGGGGCCTTCATGTAAGTACTCTTCCCCTCTCACATAAAGAGGTGAAGTCATACTGCCAGTGCATTTTTCTTTCACTCCTCATGGGGGGAAAATTCTGCAGTGATTATTTTAAGCTATATGGGAGGAGTTGGCCATTTCAGATGACTTTGTTGCTACAGAACATTCTGCATGAGTTGATGTTTGCATGGTCTTGAAGTTAAACCACAAGAACAGCACACAGCTGTAATCTAATCCAGAGTGAATAACTTTAACCGGGCACCACACTAGGAAAGATGTGGACAAACTGCAAAGCGGCAGAAAAGAGCAACAAAAATGATAAAATTCATAGAGGATTTTGGCAACCAGATGTGCACACAGTGTTTGAGATGTGGGCATATCATGGATTTATATAGGAGCATTATGATATTTACTGTCTTATTATCTATCCCTTTCTTAATGGTTCCTAACATTGTTAACCTTTTTGAATGCCACTGCACATTGACCAGATGTTTTCAGAGAACTTGGCACAGTGACGCCAAGATCTCTTTCTTGAGTGGTAACACCTAATTTAGACCCCATCATTTTATATGTACAGTTGGGATTATGTTTTCCAAAATGTATTACTTTGCATTTATCAACACTGAGTTTTCATCTGCCATTTTCTTGCCCCATCACCCAGTTTTGTGAGATCCCTTAGTAACTCTTCGCCATCTGCTTTGGACTTAACTATCTTGAGTAGTTTTGTATCATCTGCAAATTTGCCACCTCACTGTTTACCCCTTTTTCCAGATCATTTATGAATACGTTGAATAGCAATGGTCCCAATACAGATCCTTGGGGAACACCACTATTTACCTCTCTCCATTCTGAAAATGGACCATTTATTCCTACCCTTTGTTTCCTGCCTTTTAACCAGTTACTGATCCATGAGAAGACCTTCTCTGTTATCCCATGACTGCTTACTTTGCTTAAGAACCTTAGGTGAGGGACCTTGTCAAAGCCTTTCTGAAAGTCCAGATAAACTATATCCACTGGATCACCCTTGCTCACATCTTTGTTGAGCCCCTCAAATAATTCTAATAGATTGGTGAGGCATGATTCCCTTTACAAAAGCTATGTTGACTCTTCCCCAACAAACTGCATTCATCTATGTGTCTGAAAGTTCTATTCTTTACTATAGTTTCAACCAGTTTGCCTGGTACTGAAGTAAGGCTTATCGGCCTAAAAAAATGGCATCACATTAGCTATCCTCCAGCCACCTGGTACAGAAACTGATAGAGAGAGGTTACATACCATAGTAGGACAAGAAGTAATGGGCTTAATCCTCAGTAAGAGAGATTTAGGTTAGATATTAGGAAAAGCTTTCCACCTATAAGGGAAGCTAAGCTCTAGAATAGACTTTTAAGGGAGGTAACGGAATCCCCATCATTGGAAGTTTTTAAGAACAGGTTGGACAAACACCTGGCAGAGATGGTCTAGGTTTACTTTGTCCTGCCTCACAGCAGGGGCTGGATTTGATGACATCCCTTCCAATCCTAATTTTTACGGTTCTATTATTATGTGCAACTGTGGCAAGATGATACATACTTTTGTCTTCAACAGCCAGTCTCAGCCTTCCAATAAGACAGACGGAAAAAAGCATTTGTGGCCTCAGCTACTAGGTGGATATTCTGAACCAGTCAATAAAGAAACAGGACCCCAACATTGCAAATCAAAGTAACAAAACACATGGGCATTGCCCTACAGATTTACCTCCATTACTTCAGGATCTCTTCTTCCACATCTTCTATTCAACTTCTGATCTTAGCTAGACACTTGCAGTCAAGCTTCACTACCAACCAAGTATGACAGAGCTGAGTGTCATCAGCATTCTGGTGCCACTGCAATCCAAACCATTTTGTATGTCCCCCAATTTGCCTTACATATACACTTATAAAGTACACTGTTGCCAGACACCAAAGTACAACGCAAATAAACAGTACCTGTGTCTCCTCTGTCTAGTAACACCAGTGAGCCAGATGATCCTTCTAGTAAGCCACTCAAGCATTCTAAAGTCTCTGCTGCAGCCAAATTAATCTCATCCAGTAAAATCCAGTCTCCTTTCTTCACCGCTTGTGCCAGAGTACCCTAAGAGTGGGACCAATTCAACGTTACCTATTTTACCATTGAGGATCTATGAAACAACTGGTGAAGTGGTAAACACGAATTACACCCATCTTGTAATCTGTGGATTGTCTAGATGAATGGAAAATCAGATTCCACTTCAGTGAGAGCTGTACCTCCCTCTCTCTTGGCCAGCAGTTCGTATGCAAGCCGGAGGGGGGAGAGGGGAAATCAGACAACTGTTTTTTCACTCTCCACTATTAGAGATCACTTTATCCTCATGCTTTCGAAAAGTTTCCTCATTTGCTCTTGCACACTCATTCCTAGCAGAGTTAAATTTCCTGGTTTGTGCACCAGCATTAATTATTTTTCAGTATACTCATTACTGTGCTGCCTAAACACCAGTGTCAGCACCGCTATAGGAATAAACCAATTTGCTGTTTTACTGTGATGCCAACTTTGTGAAAACTATGGTCATTTGTTTCTCAGCCAAAATTATGCAATGTTAACTGAAAACCCACTTAGACCAAGTGGAATGTTTTTCAGTAAAAATTTTTTTTTTAATTAAATGACTTGTCAAAGATGTAGACAACTCAAATATACTTTGAATGTACACTGTTAATAAAGTTAATAAAATTACAAGGAACAATCATTTAAATTATCAACAGGAATGTGGGAAATCATAACAATTAAAAATCTAATACAATTCACTTGAACCATTTATAAAAGTCTTTGTAGATACTTGAAGCTAAAAATACAAAATTATGATTATCTAGGTATTCTGTTGGAGAATTTAGTGCAGTCATTTATCCTGCTGAACCTGATTTTAGGCTCAAGTTTTCCCAAGGTTGCTTTCCTAACACTGTGCACCAGAATTGATGACATGAGCATTATTGATATTCTTGTGTCAAAGCAAGTATAGCTTTCATCAGACTATCAATATGTTTCTTTACAACCAAAGAAGTAATTCTCTTTACCTATCCCAGCCTCAAGGAAAAATAGTGCATCCAAGTCCACACCACAACTGTTTGTAAAGTTTTGCTTCATAAAAAGACTTGTCAGTACATCTAATTACCTTATAATATTAGTTAATTGTAACTGTAATTACTCCCCCCACTTTCCTAGCCCAATGTCATAACTGAAATATCTAAATACCTCTACAAATGCGAACACCAGAAAATTTTCTGTCATTTTCATCTGTTGATGGGCATGGTTCAGTCTAAGACCAAATGCTTCCCACTTTTCTTTCAGTGGTGAACCTACAAGAAAAACAAATTTGATTTTTGTAACAGCAAAATGATGGCATAAAACACATTGCTATAACACTGAACACACTGCTATAACACTGCAGTCATGGAATATAAAGAAATAAGATGGAGCTTGGCTGAACTCATAAGGAGAAGAAAATATTCAAGTTTTGCAGTTTAGCTCTCATAAATTAAAAAAAGGAACGGTTATAGTTTTGTTCTAATGTATTTTTAAAATGTTCTAAGAGCTTAAAATTGTATATCATGAATATAATCAACCTGCTATTCACGCAAAAGTCTCCCATCTTAGGAGTGGCCACTTGCTGACACATTCAAAAGTATCAGAAATAATGTACTTTCCAATCCAGTGAGACAGTAAGTGGTGCTGCAGGAAATGATGAAATCGACAAAACCTTTTTAGGGATGGAGGAAATTGAGAACATGCACTCTTATAACTGAACGGGATACACAAACTAGGTTTCTTGATGATATTCCAATACTGTTACTCATCCGTAATGTTTTGGTTTTTGATCAAGTCACTGCCTGAGTAAGAATGTTCCATATAACATCACAATGTCTGACATGGTTAGCTTTGTAATTTTCTTTTCTTTTGTGCAGTACTTTTCATTTGCATTGGGACTTCAATCACTTTTTGTTTTTTGTCTTTGAGGATTATTAAAAACGGTCTTTAACACTCCCCTGAAGAATGCTCACTCCTGTTAGGCTAGTGCTTTTTTTAGTACCTGCACAGCTGAGGAGAACCAGCTAAAGGAAGAGCAAGAAAATGTACATAATGAATTCAGTTTGGCCCATATCGAATGAAAGTTACAATTATTATTATTAATTATATGTATTATTATACTGCGTAGGAGCCCCAGTCACGAACCAGGACCCCATGGTGCTAGGCACTGTACAAAAACAGAACAAAAAATGGTTCATATCCCAGAAAGCTTACAATCTAAGTGTAAGACAAAAGCCAACAGATGGACAAACAAACTGACAGACGGGGCAGAGCAAGGAAACTATAAGACATTTTTCAGCATGATAGGCAGTGGTCTCAGCACACCAATGGCCTATCCGTTGTCAAGTTTTTTGTAGGCATGACAGCAAAGTTTTAAGGAAGGATTTGTTGGAGGACAATGAGGTGCCCTTGCAGATGTTTATGAGGAGCTCCTCCCAACTATTGCTTGCTTAGTTGAATTCTTACCTGATGCGTTTTCTTTTGCTTCCTTATTAACGGCCGATCTGTGAACATGCTGCATTAATTTGAGTAGATCATGCCAACGTTTCTGTCTGTAACACGTCTGGATATGACCCAAGAAAGTTTGATTTTGCTTCCTGGAAAACGTCTGAGAGAAGAGTTCCTCAAAAGACTCTCGTAAGGGCAGCCAAATCAATTTGTTATCCACTGGCTTATAGCTGTGCAGGACCAAGAGAGAAATTAGTTACTTGTTACATGGCCAAATACCAGCTCCCATCTGCTCCTGTGAGATTTGACAAAATTTGTGTCCCTGAACTGAAGATGTTATGAGGTCACATAGAAATCCAAAACAAAATTATAAACTAAGGTTTTATTTGCTTATTAGATTTGAAATTGCATATGCATACATTCTCCTTAGAAAGCTATTTTATACGTACCGTACTACTCTAACAGGCAATCCATCCTTGCTACTATCAGCCAAAATACCTAGTAGATATTTCGATAACTATATATACTGGGTAACTTTGGCTTTTTATTTTAGCAGCCATGGCTAGCACATTTGTACACAGAACTTAGTTAAGCCATTTAAGAACACAAGCTCTTGAATGCTAGTGGTGATACTTGCAGGATACTTGTTCACTGAAACAGGTATCTGGTTACCCATTTTTATAAGTTACATTATGGTTCAGTTGTATTTACAATCAAATATGCTTGAATGAAAGCTTGCTTTAATACATTTTCAGTCCATTCTATATTAACTAATTCAACGACTCACCCCCCAAGCAGATCTGCAGTGTCACTCTGTTGGTTCATATTGATAACCCTCAAATGGTGTCCTTGAATCAAAACAAAACAAAGTCATCATTCATGTATTTTCTATTGCCTCTGTACCAAGTGGAATATTTATACTTTATTATACCTGTAATATGAGCAAGGTATTGGACAGTCGCGGTTTTGCCAGTTCCTGTTTCACCCACCAACAGCACAGGCTCTCCTTTGTCAACACACATTGCAAGCTGTTCAATCAGGACCGAAGATGGGCGTGTGGCAGCGAAGGTTTGCTTCTCCCTGCCAAGCCAGAGAAAGCAGCTGTTAAGACAAGATACCTCAAGAAACTCTCACTTCAATTTTAATTTTTTCCCCCGAAGGGCTGCAACTAAAGTTTTGACTTTTAAATAAGAAAATATGTCTAACAGAAACAGTTCCAAGATGTGTGTTTAAGTATCAGATTAGACGCATGTTCGTTTTCTCTATTTACAACTCAGAAATTTAGACTTTTTTGTTACCAACCTTTTATTGATTATATTAAAGAAATTTGGGCTTCTCACAAGAATCCTTGGTTTTTACACTTACCTCTTCCCTACCACCTGAGTTACTGCCACCAAAACGGCTTTCAGTGCTGCAACCTGCAAATGCTCCCTTCACCAAATCAGAGTTGCTGTTGTCACCACCCAACACCTTCCCATAGGTGAGACAACATTTCCAGCTCTAGCCTGATTTCACGATATTCTAACTTAAAAGATGCAGAGAATCTCCATCCTTGGTTTGTTAGAGATGCCATGCTGACATCTCAGTCCTGATATAAGACCCTGATATCAAAACAAACAGCCTTATTCTTTTGCTTAAAATGATGTTGCCAGACTCCCTGAACATGCAACTTTTACACTTTAGCTTTCAATTCATTCGACTCCAACATAAAATGTATAGTTCCCAGGGGAAAAGGTACAGGAAGGGTGAGCTACAATTATCTTTACCTTTGTGTAAGAAGTGCCTGAGTTTGCTTCCGCAAGAGCCGCACTCTTCCCACAGCGACTTCATGTTCCCTTATTAGAATTTCTGGTTTATGAAGCTGACAATAGAACTCTGCCTATATAGAAAGCATCATTACTTCCACTGTATATCATAATTCTGCCTGATATTATGCAAAGAACACACTTTTTTCTGTTCATCTAGTATCATTGTGTAACAAGCTAATTTGCTCATGAACACATTTTGAATCCTCATCACTTAAAACACTTACGAATCTTCCAAGTTCCATCCCTTCACCCCAATGGCCATTTTTCACTGGACGAGTATTGATTTCTCTCTGTACTTCTTATGAAACCTATGTCATTATGGTTCTATTTTGTCAATCTCCTTGCTAATCAATTACTTAAACCTGTATCAGAATTTAGTTAGTTTAACCTGTGCTCTGCTGAAACAGAAAAGCAAACAGCTTGTTGGGTGGGGCATAATATTATTTGTGTATAGAGCCACTGAGTGGGATGTCTGTCTCAACAGGATATTCATGGCAGTACAGAGTCTTCTGTTTCTCTACTTAAACAATGGAGAAATAAGGAAGTCTGTAGATATATTTGACATTTTGAATTTTTCTCAAAGATCTAAAGTTTTCCTTCTTTAATGTAGGCTGCAAAGGAGGGATACTGTCAACTTGGGGGTAAGGGATAGAGATAAGAAGAGAGGAAGGTCATATTTTTATCTGAAAATTTTGTAAGTTATCCAAGTAAATCATCAGTGAAAGACTACAGAAAACACACTTTCCTTTTGCTTTGTGCATCTGACAGTGCTAGTTAACTTGATTGTTTTATAGATGGTCAGCTGGGCTTTATTTCTCATTCATTTGCATGACAACAACACCTGCACACTGATCTGGAGGGAGTTCACATTTATACTCTTCCCCAGGCATAGGCGTGGGAAGTAGAGGTGCAAGGGGTGCTGCAGCACCCCCAGGTTTTATGCAGGTTCCCAGCTCCTAGTACGCGCGCAGGGTCCCGCATCATGGCTGCTGGCCCCGTGCCCGGGGGTCCCAGCTGCCAGCCCCACTCCCAGCCACACACGGGGCTCTGCTACTGGCCCCAGCCTCGGCCCCCCTCATTCCTGTCCTTGTCCCCCGCTCCTGGAGACACGATCCTGCTCCTGGCCTCAGCTCGGGGGGGAAGGGAGACCTGCACGAGGTAAAAAGTTTGGGGATAGTTTTGCTGGCTTTCAGCGCCACTGTCCCCAGGCCTTTTAAAAGAGGCTGTTTAACAGAAACATTAGCAGCCAAGCTGCAACTACAACTTGAGAGTCAGAAAGCAGTGATGAGCACAGATAGGAAGGGGAGGAGGGAGCCCAAGTATGTGCTGCTGCTCTTGGGCCCTGGTCAAAGACCATTCTAAACAGAACAGCAGGGAAAAAAAGAATTTTTAAAAATTTAGTCTAAGAAGTGTCAGGACTGGCTATTCTTAAATTAGTCATTTCCAAAAAATTCTAATACACTGTTCTTTTAAGGAGGGTTTCTAAGACTAATATTACTTTAATACCTAGACTCAGAAGCATTCTTATACACATGCTTTTTCAAACTGTATCTATCCTAAAAAGCTAAAACAGCATCAGTGTCAGCAATTTGTTGCACATGAATAACCAGTTTTACTTATGCCTGTAACTGTGAAATTAAATGGTTCCATCCAGGCAAAAAGTCATCTTTTACCATTCGTTTATTGAACAATTTAGAATATTTTAAAAAAAGGCCACGCTAATCATTTCTCAATATACCTTTTTCTTGGAAATGTTTAGTTTGCTTCCAATAATTTCTGCCATTTTCTGTCTGCTCCCTTGCTTGGACAGCATAGCTGTGAAACAGTCTAAGGCCTGTCAAAAGGAAAAAAAACACCACCACATTTACAATTAATATGTTGTAGCTTGACAGAAACCACTACACTTCAGGTACCCTGGGCCTGATCCAGAGCCAACTGAAAGTCAGTAGGATTCTTTTTATTGATTTCAGTGGACTTTAGCTCTTACCCCACGAGTCCAACAGTACAAAGTTCAGAAAGAACCCTAAAATCCCCGTAATTACTTAAATTGCATTTCTATACCTGGGAGTGTCACCGTTTTAGAATCTTCATGGATTATAAGCATCTCCTTATGGGTCACAAGATACCACACCTTAAAGCTACCTCTGAGACACGACTGGACAATACCAGTTCTATATTACAAGTCGGGTTAATACGTAGGGGAAATTCCAGATTTGGAGAAAGCAAATCATTTTAAATCACTTGCCAAAAAACAAACAAACAACATTTGAAATGGCTGAGGGATTTGGAATGTTAGAGTAAGTCTTGTAATGGAAAAGCACAGGTGAGGTTCAAAGGTGTGTAACACATGGGATCACCTCCGCATGCCTGCTTCTATGGATACACACACACACACAGAAGCATAAGTGATAAATTTAATAAACCTGTGAAATAAAGTTACAACAGGCTACCACTTGCCCACAAATTCATCTCCCAAGGACTTATTCTAACCTTGCAAATCTCTTGGCAACTTCAAAGAGCAACCAATCTTTATTTTTTTAAATGAGCCAGAAAATGCATCTTTACTATACCAAAACATATAATTCATCACCACCCCAGGCCAAGGGCCTGTAGGGTTAAAAAACAGTCCTGAGCTGCCCTGTAAGCTATTGTAAATATAATACAGCTTTAAAGTCTCAGGAATGCCAAAAACAGAATCTTGTCATCATGGAAGAGGGAAGGTCAGCCTCTTCCTGATGAACTCAGTGTTTGCATCTAGCCCTGTAGGTGCCCCAGGCTATCAGACTTTAAAGCAACAACTTTTTTTGTTAAAAAATAAAAAGTTGCTTTGAGAGGTGTTTTACATGTATTTGTTTTAATTTCTCCCTTCCTTGGAGTCCTGCACAGTAGCTAAAAGCCTCTGGGTCATAGGTGGGGGATATATTACCATTTTTTTAAAAAAGACATTAAAATATTCCTAAAGTTGTGGTTTTCTAGCACACAGGATACACTCATAGCACACATTTGGGATGATATGCATAACACAGAACTTTGCCACTCACTAGTAATGTGCCATCCCAAACTCACACCAATAAAACTTACGTCACACCACACCATCATGTATTTTATATTCCCAAGTTGTTCAGAGAGACATTCAGTATGTTACTACACAAATACCTTTTCCCGGTCCAAGGTTCTAAGACCATAGGGGTGCCCCTAGCATGGTCTCTGTTATTGCATCAATCACTCCAACCAGAATCTGTTCAAGGCAGCACTATTTTTTTTAATTGAGTCTTGTTTTATGCCTTAAGGGCCAACGTCAAAATCCTTAGTGAACAACTGTAAAATGGATTGAGTCTTACTGTACCTCTTGAAAAATATTCACTGCAGTAGTTGAGGAAGAGCTGTCAAAGTTGTAGGCAATCCTGCTGCACCAATTCAATAAATCTCTAAGACAAGAGAGAGAGGAAGCCATATGTTGGATATAGCTGAACAGAAATACACAGCTCTTCTTTCCTCAATTCAGTCCAATTACTCTCCCTGCTGATAACTAGATTTTATTTTTATTCAGATTTTATTTTACTTTTTAAATGTACACATGAAGGTATCACATAAGTGGGATGTGTACTCCAAAGTGCAAATGACTATAGTAGAACCTTAGAGTTACGAACACCTCGAGAATGGAGGCTGTTCGTAACTCTGGCCATGTCTACACTTATCGGGGATCAACACTGCTATGATTGATGCAGCAGGGGTCAATTTAGCGCAGTGGTGGGCAACCTGTGGCCCGCGGCCACATGCAGCCAACCACTGATTTAGCAGGTCTAGTGAAGACCCGCTAAATTGACTGAAGAGCGCTCTCCGGTACTCCACTGGAATGAGGGGAGTAAGTTAAGTTGACGGGAGAGCGTCTCCCGTTGATGCAGCATGGTGTAGACACCGCAGTAAGTCGACCTAATCTATGTAGCTGGAGTAGCATAACTTAGGTCGACTTACCCCAGTTGTGTAGACAAGGCCTCTGAAATGTTCATAACTCTGAACAAAACGTTATGATTGTTCTTTCAAAAGTTTATTACTGAACATTGACTTAATACAGCTTTGAAACTTTACTATGCAGAAGAAAAATGATGCTTCCCTTTTTTAGCAGTTTATCTTTAACACAATACTGTACTGTATTTGCTTTTTTTTTTTTGGTCTCTGCTGTGGTTTACTGGTCAGTTCATAACTTTGGTGTTTGTAGCTGTGAGGTTCTACTGTACTTAAAGAGCCACAATGTCTATTTTGGCAAAGTACTAGTGAAGTATCAGAAACAGCCAGACGTACATACCACATTAACAATTCTAGATAAAGTTATTACAAAAAGCATGCTTTTGTAATTGAGTAATTTATAAGGAAAATCATTTCAAAGCTCAAGTTGCTTGCCAAAACCTCATTCCTTCTGAACTTCAGAATAAAAGAAACATGTTTTTGATGACAAAAGTTCAAGATTAATATTAAGCATACAACTGGCTATGTTTTTAATACATGCCATTTCTATCACACCCCAAGGCTATTCTGCACTACCATATATCTAGTATTTGCAAATTGTTTCATGAAATAGTACTGATTATATAACTCAGTACAACTATCTTTGGTGCTTGATGTGAGAAGAAAGAAAATCCAACAATCCACTCTGCATTTTGTCATCATTAGACAGGCCAAAAAAGAATTTGAAGAGCAACTAGCCAAAGACTCAAATACTAACATAAAATAAAAATACAAGTATATCAGAAGCAGGAAGCCTTCTAAACAATCAGTGGGGCCACTGGATGGTCACTCCAGGAACACTCCAGGAAGATAAGGCCATTGGAGAAAAACTGAATGAATTCTTTGCATCAGTCTTCACTACAGAGGATGTGAGGAAGATTCACAAACCTGAGCCATTCTTTTTAGTTGACAGATCTGAGGAACTGTCCCAGATTGAGGTGTCATTAGAGGAGGTTTTGGAGCAAATTGATAAACAGCAATAAATCACCAGGACAAGACAGTATTCACACTGAAGGAACTCAAATATGAAATTGCAGAAATACTAACTGTGGTTTGTAATCTATCTTTAAATCAGCTTCTGTACCAGATGACTGGAGGATAGCTAATGTGATGCCAATTTTTAAAAAAGGCTCCTCAGGCGATTCTGGCTATTACAGGCCAGTAAACCTAACTTCAGTAAGAGGCAAATTAGTTGAAACTATATTAAAGAACAGAATTATCAGACATGAAGATGAACACAGTTTGTTGGGGAAGAGTCAACATGGCTTTTGTAAAGTGAATGTATGCCTCACTAATCTATCAGAATTTTTTGAGGGTGTCAATAAACATGTGGACAAAGAGGACTGAGTGGATTTAATGTATTTAAGACTTTCAGAAAGCCTTTGACAAGGTTCCTCACCAAAGGCTCTTAAGCAAACTAAGCAGTCATGGAAGAGGGAAGGCCCGCTCATGGATCAGTAACTGGTTAAAAGACAGGAAACAAAGGGTAGCAATAAATGGTCAGTTTTCGCAATGGAGAGAGGTAAATAGTGGTGTCCCCAGGGGTCTGCACTGGAACCAGTGCTGTTCAACATATTCATAAATGATCTGGAAAAAGGGGTAAACAGTGAACTAACAAAATTTGCAGATGATACAAAATTACTCAAGATAATTAAATCCAAAGCAGACTGCAAAGAATTACCAAGGGATCTCACAAAACTGGGTGACTGGACAATAAAATGGCAGATAAAATTCAATGTTGATATATGCAAAGTAATGCGTTTTGGAAATTCCAACTATGTATACAAAACCAGGGGGTCTAAATTAGCTGTTACCACTCAAGAAAGAGATCTTGGAGTCATTTTGGATAGCTCTCCGAAAACATTTGCTCAATGCACAGTGGCAGTCAAAAAAGCAAACAGAATGTTAGGAACCATTAGGAAAGGGATAGATAATAAGAAAGAAAATATTATAATGCCTCTATAGAAATCCATGGTAGGCCACACCTTAAATACTGTGTGCAGATGAGGTTGCTCCATCTCAAAAAAGGTATCTTAGAAATGGAAAAGGCATAGAAAAGGGCAACAAAAATGATTAGGGGTATGGAACAGCCAGGGGTGAAAGCAGAAATAGGGACTTACCGGTACGGGGCTGGGTTGGGGCCGGCTCTGGCCCCCGGAAGGAGCGGGGCCTCAGGTGGAAGGGGTGGGGATGGGGAGGTCAGAGCCGGCCCTGGCCCTCCCTGTACTGGTGAGTGCCTTCCCCCTCCCCTGACGGGGTAGCAGCAGCAGCCGGGGGCTCTGGCAGCAGTTTAAAGGGCCCGGGGCTCGGCCGCTGCTACCGCCCCAGGCCTTTTAAACCGCTGCTGGAGCCCCCAGCTGCTGCTGCTACCCCAAGGCTCCGGTGGCTATTTAAAGGGCCGGGGCCGTAGAGGCAGCGGGAGCCCCGGGCCCTTTAAATAGCCCTTGGAGCCCCGCCGCTATTCCAGGGCTCTGGGGCGTACTGGCTTACTTTCACCTCTGGGAACAGCTTCCATATAAAAAGAGATTAAAAAGACTGGAATTTTCAAATTTGTAAAAGAGACAATTAGGAGGGGATATAGTGGTCTATAAAATCATGACTGCTGTGGAGAAAGTGAATAAGGAAGTATTATTTACTCCTTCACATAACATAAGAACCAGGGGGGGGTCACTAAATGAAATTAATAGGCAGCAGGTTTAAAACAAAGGAAGTACTTCTTCACACAACGCACAGTCAACTCATTGCTAGGGAATGCTGTGAAGGCTAAAACTATAGCAGGGTTCAAAAAAGAACTAGATAAGTTCCTGGAGGATCGGTCCATCAATAGCTATTAGCCAGGATGGTCAGGGATGCAACCCTATGCTCTGAGTGTCCAGAAGCTGGGAGTGGACAACAGGAGATGGATTACTTGATGACTGCCTGTTCTATTCATTCCCTCTGAAGCACCTGGCATTGGCCACTGTCAGAAGAAAGGATACTGAGCTAGATGGACCAATGGTCTGACTCACTATGGCCGTTCTTATGTCACAAAAAGCCATAAAATAATTGTATGCTACTTTGAGCAAACTATAGATTAGAATGCCATAAACAATTGCTTAACACCAAGATGCACTAATCTGATGTGCAAATAAAGAATGATAGCTGAAAAAATAATTATTAGTTACCCCTTAATCTCATTTGTGTCCCTTTTCAACTAGAAGTTTTAGTAGTAATTAGCAAATCTTATCTACTAGACCTTATACATTTTGCTAAAAAAAGCCATTGAGAAATATCCATGTGGCTTTATATTAAATTCTTATTTCTGACCTCTTGATGTTCTTGACCCCAAAGAAGTTCAAATAATTCAGGACATTTTACATTTAATCAAAATTATGCAGTCAGCCTTGCATAGTAGTTATATTTCATACTACACAAGAAAGTGAAGTTCTACATCATTTGGATTCAGAGTTCCAGAGGGCTAAGAAGCATTAAAAATTACTTTAGAACAAAAGAAGGACAGAATTTTCCAAGACCATTAATTTTTTTAACTAAACTAATGTTTCATAATGTTAACTGTTTTTCCTCAAGGAAAAAAAAACCACAAACCAAGCCAAGATTTATTGTAAACTTTCACTCGCTGGCTAAATATTCTCTGAATAAATGTGTAAGGGAAAAACCTACCTCAGAGATAGTTCTCTTCCCTCCAGACTTGGCCTTTTATTTTCTTTTCTCAGTTCTGATGTATCGTCCACTTCCTGCTCACAGACAGGAAAACTGATTTCCGATGTTTGATGCTTGTCTCCAGTAAGCTGAAGATAAATGTCTAGTAGACGATCAGTCACAGCAGCAAGGTTGGGGTATCTGCCCTGAAGAATCTGAGAAACAGAAATGCAATCTGTATAAACTCAGAAGCCAACTACTGGTCATGCAAGTTTTATGATGATATACTCAGATAATCACTCCCTAAGAGGGTAAGTTACAAAGACTAGGAAGGGGGGATCCAGTCTTAAGAAGCTAAGTTCTTTTATAGCCTATAAAGATGATGAAGCAAGAGGAAGACCAAGGACAGAGTAGGCCCGTTACTCAATGAGGCAGGAAAGACAATAACAGAAAATGTGGAAATGGCAGAGGTGCTTAATTACTTCTTTGTTTCGGTTTTCACCAAGAAGGTTGGTGGCAATTGGATGTCTAACAAAGTGAATACCTGTGAAAATGAGGTAGGATCAGAGTCTAAAATAGGGGAAGAAGAAGTCAAAAATTACTTAGACAAGTTAGAAGTCTTCAAATCATCATGGCCTGATGAAATGCATCCAAGAATACTCAAGGAGCTGACTGAGGAGATATCTGAGCCATTATCAATTATCTTTGAAAAGTCATGGAAGACGGGACACATTCCAAAAGACTGGAAAAGGGCAAATATAGTGCCCATCTATAAAAAGGGAAATAAGGACAACCCGGGGAATTACAGACCAGTCAGCTTAACTTCTGTACCGGAAAGATAATGGAGCAAATAATTAAGCAATCAATTTGCAAACACCTAGAAGATAATAAGGTGATAAACAACAGTCAGCATGGATTTGTGAAGAACAAATTGTGTCAAACTAACCCGATAGCTTTCTTTGACAGGGTAACTAGCCTTGTGGATGGGGGAGAAAGCGGTAGATGTGGTATATCTTGACTTTAGTAAGGCTTTCGATACTGTCTCACATGACCTTCTCATAAACAAACTAGGGAAATAATGAGTGGGGTCCCGCAGGGACCGGTTCTGGGTCCTGTTCCGTTCAATATCTTCATCAATTATTTAGATAATGGCATAGAGAGTACACTTATAAAGTTTGCGGATGATACCAAGCTGGGAGAGGTTGCAAGTGCTTTGGAGAATAGGATTAAAATTCAAAATGATCTGGACAACCTGGAGAAATGGTCTGAAGTAAATAGGATGAAATTCAATAAGGACAAATGCAAAGTACTCCACTTAGGAAGGAAATATCAGTTGCACGCATACAAAATGGGAAATGACTACTTAAGAAGGATTACTGCGGAAAGGAATCTGGGGGTCATAGTGGATCACAAGCTAAATATGAGTCAACAGTGTAATGCTGTTGCAAAAAAAAAAAAAGCAAACATCATTCTGGAATGTATTAGCAGGAGTATTGTAAGCAACACACGCGAAATAATTCTTCCACTCTACTCCATGCTGATTAGGCCTCAACTGGAGTCCAGTTGTATCCAGTTCTGGGCACCACATTTCAGGAAAGATGTAGACAAATTGGAGAAAGTCCAGAGGAGAGCAACAAAAATGATTAAAGGTCTAGAAAACATGACCTATGAAGGAAGATGGAAAAAATTGGGTTTGTTTAGTATGGAGAAGGTAAGACTTGAATGCAGGGGACTGGACTAGTTGACCTCTCGAGGTCCTTTCCAGTCATATGATTCTATGATGCTTGCTTATGTTTTATAGAACTGTGTTGAAATTTAAGTCCAGTAGATTCTGCTTAATAGCAACCTGGATATTAACAACTTCCAGTTAATAGCAATGTTTTGCCAGGAAGCAATCCCGTCCCATTATTTGTAATTAAATGGGGTTTGGATATTGGCAACAGCATGCCGCTTATTAGTCATATTTTTGAGAAAAAAGGATCCACCTTCAGGCAAGTTTGCGGGGATGCAGCCCTAGAAGGAAGCACTGGGATGGGCCGAGCACCCTCTGCATGCAGGTTTGCAGAGCTGCTGGTAGAGAAGCAAGTGCTGAGACCTGCCTTCCCTGGCTGCAGTGGTGCAAGTGTGCCTGTGGCTGGTGCTCAGCCAGTCCCAGCGCTTCCTTCTGCACACAGGGACCACACAGGAGATAACAGGCTGTGGGCTGGGAGAGGAGGCTGTGGGCAAAGTGGGAGGCTTGGGGAGGGGCGAGAGGGACAGCAGCTGCAGCCCAGATGCCAGAGCTGCATGGTACCTCTCCCAGTGCCTGCACTCTCCCGACTGTCAGGGCACTGCATATAGGAAAGAAAGTGCTGGGACATTCTGAACCAAACGGTGCAGAGAGAGGTACCGTGCAGCTCCATGGGCCCCTAGTACCCCTATTCCCTGGAAAACCCTGGCATTCGGGCTGCAGCCCACCTCCTTTTTGCTGTCTGCCAACAATCAGGTTTGTGGGCTGCACCCAGGGAAGGCATGCCCCAGCATTTCCTTCCTTGGCTGCTGCCTCAGAAACCTACTTTCTGCTTATTAGCAATTGTTGGACAATAGCAACTTTTTGCTGGCAACCAAGGAGTTGCAAGTAAACAGAATCTACTGTAGGCCCAAAAATCTATTTCCTAAAAACAGGCTTGACAATAGTCAAGCGAGGCCTGGTAGAAGATGGGTAAAGTGAAGTGCGATAATTCAGAAGCAAGTTAGAGATAAATTAGGGCATAACCCCAGGTTATGTTGTGAAACGCGATGGGGGAGGATCCCAGAGATGGCTCCAGCGCGATCCCGAATGCCTGCACAGCAATTTTACAGCCCTGCAAACCTGAGTCAGTGGACACGGGCCAGCCATGGGTGTTTAACTGCAGCATAGACTTACCCTAAGAGGCTTGTGGACCCCTTCCACACCTCCATGAGAATTAGAAGGGTTAACATTCCCCTTAAGTCTTTTGATTGGGGGAGTAGTGGGGGCACAAAAAGAACCAAAAAAGTCCCGTCCCGTCCTCCCCCCTTGACAAGCCTTCTTCACACTCAGACTGCACTTTGAGTTCTATACCTGCAAAGAAAAGGGCTAGAGAATTACTTTTTAAATGGACGCTTTCTTCACCAGCTGTCATTTGATGTACTATACTAGGGGTAGGCAACCTATGACATGTGTGCCAAAGGCGGCACGTGAGCTGATTTTCAGTGGCACTCACAGTGCCCAGATCCTAGCCACCGGTCCGGGGGGGCTCTATATTTTAATTTAATTTTAAATGAAGCTTCTTAAACATTTTTAAAACCTTATTTATTTTACATACAACAATAGTTTAGTTATATATTATAGACTTATAGAAAGAGACCTTCTAAAAACGTTAAAATGCATTACTGGCAAACGAAACCTTAAATTAGAGTGAATAAATGAAGACTCGGCACACCACTTCTGGAAGGTTGCTGACCCCTGTACTATACTAAGCTCAACCGAAGTAGACATTCCCTAGAGATGTTAAAGAATTGTGTTGAACTGTTCTATTTTGAGGTTGCCCAAAATCTCTCTCTAATTCACTTCCAAGCTTTGTAGAATAAGTATTCCTTTGCCCCAGATCTAACCTATCCATTTTGATGCCAATATGACTATTTTGTGGATTCTGAATAGCAAATACAAGCATCAGGCTTATTATGGAATCTCTGTTTTAAACCTTAACTACAGAACAACGTCTGGTGCTCTATAATGACATTACTCCACCCACCTCTTTGAGTTCTGCTTTATTCATGTTATCCATCCGAATTTTGGTCCAATACTTGTCCAGAAGAGTAGCATGGCTATTTTGCTGTCTGTACCAACCACCAGCACAGCTGAAGACTCTAAATTAAACAAACAAACCATGGAGTCATATAGCATATTACATATTGTTTAACTGAAGAATTTAAAATTCTATTATATTCTACCATAGGACTATTCCAATGTCTCAAAGAACTGGTAAATTTCGCACAATTGTCTTGGGCTAATCTGAATGCACAGGGCTCCCAGGGTCCATAGGACAAGCTGCATGTCATCCTGTCTCTTTTCCATATTACCCATTCCTTAACTGGTGTACATTTCTCCTCTTGGCCCAAACTGCCTAGTCCCACAGAGAAACATGCAGAAGGGAGAGCCAGAGCAGCAGCAAACTACTCTGGAGATTCCCCTTACCAAGTTTGTTGTCCTATCTAGGGGAGGGGCTTGGAATGAGGAGAGGAGTTATGTTTCCTCACTTCCCAGATCCTCTCCAGTTCTCAACTCCACACAGACAGCTGCTGCATCTGTCCTAACTCTGAGTTCTGTGCTGACTCCCATTGCTCCTGCAGGATCCATGCTTTCACTGGCTAGGCTCAAGGCAGCTGCAGAGGTGGACCAGGGGAAATTATAACTGTGAGCTGCAAAGTCTGTCAGGTCTGGACAGGACAGTGTCTGGGACATTGCTCTTCCCCATGACTCCAGATCTCAATATCCATAGATCTCCTTCAGACATAGCATCAGTGAGAGTTTCAGCAGAGGAGGAAGGGTATTTTCTGTTGTAGAGATCACATTTCACATATCCAGGAAAGGACACTGCCCTTGTTTCTATTACTGTCACCAGTTGTTTATCACCCCGTCTTGGTCTCACTTTTCTTGTCTCTCTCTCCGCCCTTGTTATTCCAGTTTTCACTGCTCCCCATCTTTACCTCCTCCTGTTTTGCTCCTTCTTCCTTGCCAGATACCCCTTGTTTTTGCCCTGTTTTCCCCCTTTCCTTTGCAGCAGTGTAAGGATGACCAAGGAGCTGTCCATGGATCTTCTCACCTGACTCAATTCCCTGACAGAGTTTTCTCTGAACTCACCATCTACTGGCTCCCCTCAGCAGCTGAGGTCGTACCAGCAAAAGCTACTGCTGCACATTAAAACACCATGCATACAGCTACTCCCTCCCACACCCTCAAAGCCCATGCCATGCCCCCCATGGCAGCAGTCCTGTGCAGGCAACTGATTATCAGCCTTTTACTTACACATCTTGAAATTCTATCCTTGTTTTTTTAAATTCACTCCTTCCATTTAAAGAAAACCAAACCCAATCATAACTATTTAGAGACTGTCCCAATAACACTTTGACACAGCTCTGCCAAAGAGGTGTGCAGCCCCAGAGTAGCGTCAACAGAGCTAACAATTCTACTATATCAAGATACATGCACATTGGGTTAAGTTCCCAAATAACAAACAATGACTAGGGCTCCATGACTTCTACAGTGGCCAGTGTGGCTGATCCCAGGGATGCCCAAGAAGCAGGCTCAGAAGCCAGCTGCTCTGGTGGCCCTGGGGACAGCCACATCAGCCACTGCTGGAGTGGCCCTGGGGCCAGCCAGCCCCAGGGACTGCCCAAACAGCAGTCACAGAGCAGCCAGAGCCCCCAAGATTTAGTCAGGGGTATTTATAATATAAGTCATGGACAGGTGAATTTTTCTTACTGTGACCTGTATGACTTTTACTAAAAATAACCATGACTAAATCGTAGCCTGAACAATGATCAACAGGAAGAAAATGTTTTCTCAAAGGAGCAAAAACATAAGCAGCAGGAAAAAGTTGTTTAAGGTTTGAAAAGTGTTGCGAAAATGCTGCTCAACAATACCCCTATATCTACTTCAGTATACTTCCAACTTTCATAAGCATTACAAAAATGTGAGAATCAAATTTTATACATATTAGTTTTAACAACATGAAAATCAGAGCATATTCTCATTCTGAGTCAAAAACACCCTCCATAAAGGAAAATAAAGGACCATCCAATCTGAATATTTGTTGACTTTCTTATTTTTAACCTACAAAGCATTCAATCTTCCTGAAGTAACAGTTGCATAAGATGCTACAGTCTAGATCCAGTCCTACTGTTCGATATTTAATGCATTCCTTTTACATGTTTTATGATTAATAAAGTCTATGTATCACATTCTAGCTATCTGAACTTAATGTCGGTCTGAATTCCTTATTCTTGTTGCCTTCAGCTTAAAAGCAGCCAATTAACGCTCATGTTCCTTTTACCTTACATGCCTACCTTCTGGTTGCAAAGAACTGGAATCCAGGAGCCACTTTTAAACAGTCTCCACGACCAGGAATCAGTAATTCTCCATTTTCCAGAAGAGGAATCAGCACAGAGATCTGAAAGAGAGAAAGAACTCCTACCTTGGAAACAAAGCAATAATCCTGCTTTTGGGAGAAGTTCAACCACCCAGACTGCATGTGTTTCATGAGTCACCAGCCCACTTATACTGAACTACCTTAATATGCCAAAAGAACGGGAGTACTTGTGGGACCTTAGAGACTAACAAATTTATTTGACCATAAGTTTTCGTGGGCTATAGCCCACTTCTTCGGATGCATAGAATGGAACATATATTGAGGAGATATATAAACACATAAAGAGAGCATGAAAAAGTGGGAGTTGTCTTACCAACTCTGAGAGGCCAATTAAGGAAGAGAAAAAAACTTTTAAAGTGATAATCAAGATAGCCCAGTACAGACAGTTTGATAAGAAGTGTGAGAATACTTACAAAGGGAGATAGAGTCAATGTTTATAATGGCTCAGCCATTCCCAGTCCCTATTCAAGCCTAAGTTGATTGTATCTAGTTTGCATATCAATTCCAGCTCAGCAGTTTCTCCTTGGAGTCTGTTTTTGAAGCTTTTCTGTTGCAAATTGCCACCCCGCAGGTCTGTCATTGAATGACCAGACAGGTTAAAGTGTTCGCCTACTGGTTTTTGAGTGTTATGATTCCTGATGTCAGTTGTGTGTCCATTAATTCTTTTGCGTAGAGACTGTCCGGTTTGGCCAATGTACATGGCAGAGGGGCACTGCTGGCACATGATGGCATATATCACATTGGTAGATGTGATTAGGTCCTATGATGATGTCACTTGAATAGATATTTGGACAGAGTTGGCATCAGGGTTTGTTGCAAGGATAGGTTCCTGGGTTAGTATTTTTGTTCAGTGATGTGTGGTTGCTGGTGAGTATTTGCTTCAGGTTGGGGGGTTGTCTGTAAGCGAGGACAGGTCTGTCTCCCAAGATCTGTGAGAGTGAGGGATCATCTTTCAGGATAGGTTGTAGATCTTTGATGATGCGCTGGAGAGGCTTTAGTTGGGGGCTGAAGGTGACAGCTAATGGTGGTCTGTTATTTTCTTTGTTGGGCCTGTCTTGTAGGAGGTGACTTCTGGGTACTTATCTGGCTCTGTCAATCTGTTTTTTCACTTCAGCAGGTGGGTATTGTAGTTTTAAGAATGCTTGATGGCGATCTTGTAGGTTCTTGTCTCTGTTTGAGGGATTGGAGCAAATGCGGTTGTATTTTAGAGCTTGGCTGTAGACAATGGATCGTGTGGTGTGTCCTGGATGGAAGCTGGAGGCATGTAGGTAAGTATAGCGGTCAGTAGGTTTCCGGTATAGGGTGGTATTTATGTGACCATCGCTTATTAGCACAGTAGTGTACAGGAAATGGACCGCTTGTGTGGATTGATCTAAGCCACACGATCCATTATCTACAGCCAAGCTCTAAGATACAACCGCATTTGCTCCAATCCCTCAGACAAAGACAAGCACCTACAAGATCTCTATCAAGCATTCTTAAAACCATCAGCATTTTCCTTTTCATCTTTCTTCACCCTGACCACTGTGGTATCCCAATTTTTACACTGCATTACACAAATCAGAAATCTTGCCTTTTGATAGCCCAATGGATTAAAAGGTAGTTTCATCCTTGCATGTTTGAAGCCTAGTCTTTTCAATTGACCAAGCAAAGTGTCTCTCTAAATCAGGGGTGGGCAAACTTTTTGGCCCGAAGGCCACATCGGGGTTGCGAAACTGTATGGAGGGCCAGGTAGGGAAGGCTGTGCCAGGTAGGGAAGCCTGCCCCCTCCATCCGCCCTCTCCCACTTCCCGCCCCTGACTGCCCCCTCAGAATCCCGGACTCATCCAAACCCCCCCAACACACACACACTCCTTGTCCCCTGACTGTCCCTCCCGGGACCCCTGCCCCGACCTTCCCCCCCAGAAACTCCCCACCCCATCAACCGCTCCCTGCTCCCTGTCCCCAGACTGCCGCCCTCTGCCCCTTATCCAACTCCCCTGCTCCCTTACCGTGGCACTCAGAGGAACAGGAGCTCGCAGCCCTGCCGGAGCCAGCCACACCACCGCACTGCCCAGCAGGAGCAGCGGGTCAGAGTGCTGGCAGCGCGGAGATGTGAGGCTGCGGGGGAGAGGGGACAACAGGAGAGGGGCCGGGGGGCTAGCCTCCCCTGTCGGGAGCTCAGGGGCCGGGCAGGACAGTCCCGCAGGCCAGATGTGGCCTGCAGGCCATAGTTTGCCCACCTCTGCTCTAAATCAAAGACCCTGTTTATGGCAGCCATCAACACCTTTCATCATAATAATATCTCCACATCCCAGGGCTGCCCATCACCCCAACAGAGTATAAATATTGACACCCTGAATGACTTACATCCCAAACAAAAAGAAAAGAAATAACAGGTAGAAGGAAGGGTTGGGAGGAAGTTGCCATACAAGGAGCTCGTTGGTGAGGGAAAGAGGATGGCAGGATGCAAGGAGTCTGGTGCATATAATAAGCTCAGCATACAGAAGTGAGGAAATATACAATCCTCTGTGTACACTTGAGTGGTAAAATACTCAAATATAGAGAAGGTGTTTATAGGAAAGCATGGATTATAAAGTAAAAATACAGATATAGAAAATCCAGACTACATTAACCTGTAGTTTACCTTTTAAAATAAGACACTTCAGAATATTTCAAGTAGCCCCATAAAATTGCTTAAGACCTAAATTCATAAGGAGGCTACATATTTGCTTTGTTATAGGGTCCCTATGGTTTGAAAGTCTGCATTCCAATAAAACTAAAACTGGCAGCAGAGTTAGTCCCATAAAGGATGCTTTATAGAGCTATGAAAAAATAACTGGATACAAGTAATAATTTTAATTTTTGTAGAATGTCAATACAATATTTATATGAGATCCCTCTTTGTAGAAGGCAGTGTAGAATGCCAGTCACTGATATAAGGAAAAGATCTCTCTAATGAATACTAGTTCTATAACTGACTATTAGGAATCAATTAAGATACATGTCACAGTACTTGTTCCAGAGCATAATATGATATAATCTTTTATACTGTCTCAGCTGGGGCAAGGACAGGTGAGTGAAAAAGAATGAATGTATTAATTGGTCAATTCAGTTACCTAATTAATGATCATTTTCTACCCCTCTCCTCCTGCCTCTCTTCTTCCCCCCACCCCACCCCTCAACTCATCAGATCCAAGGTGTCAACACACTACCGCTGATTGGGCATTAGCCTTCAAAACCAACTAGCAGTATGCCACAAACCATCACCCACTTATTTTACAATGTTGCCTATAGGAGAAGGTAAATTGTATACCACATCCAGAGGAGCATAGTCAATATCCTCCAGCAGAATCCAGTGCCCTTTGGTGACAGCTTGTGTCAAGGTTCCAGGCTGCCATACAAACTCCCCTGGCACATCTGTACAACGATACATACCCAGTAATGTCTGCAAAAAAACAGTTAGCAATAAATAAAAATTGGCTTATTATATGTCTTGATAAACTCAGACAAATACCTTACATAATATATCTGACACCAATATGCAAGTCATATACATAGCCTGCCTAGCCCTGTGTGGATGCAATGTCTCTAGAGCTCTGCGCAGATACAAAATTTGTATGTGCAGCTGATCCACAAAAATGGTCCGCAGATATCCACGGATTTGCATGGCTCTATACAGTACAGACCCGTTTATGTGCGGATGTCAGGAGTCAAGCCGTCATGACCACGTGTTAACGGACTGCTGAAATATCTTAAGATATCTATATATACACACACATGTATAATTGTCTAGGATTACATACGTATTCACAGCATCCCAAATACTGCAGGCCTATCTGTTAATGGCGCTTCGCAAGAATATAAATTCAAATGTGTAATCTAATTAAAACATTACTACTACTACACAGGGGTGAAAGTAACTCAGGACACTTACAGGTACAGGGCGGGAGTGGCATGCTTGGGCAGAAGGGGCGGGGTTAGGGGTCGCATCCCCCAGCCAGCCCTTCCAGACTGCCTGGTCCAGGCTGCCTGGGGTTCCCATGGCAGTTTAAAGGGCCTGGGGCTCTGGCCGATGCTGTTGCAGTAGCAGTGTCTGGAGCCCCGGGCCCTTTTAAATCGCCAGCCCCAGGGCAGCCAAGGGGGGGCAAAAGGGGCAGGGACCTTAAAGCGCTGCAGGGTCCTTTGCCGTGGCAGCGCTTTAATGTCTCTGCCCTTTTAGGGTCCCTACTGGCAGGGATGCCAACAGGGGAGAGGGGAAGCAACGTTAAGCGCTTTAAGGACAGTCCTTTGCCGCAGCAGCGCTTTGAGGATCCTTTAACGTTGCTGCCCATTTCCTCCCCCACCCCCCCGTCAGCGGTAAAGACGTACGCCATTTCCGCTCCACACTTCCTGTCGATTTCTAGGTCAGTGAGTTAGTGAGCAAATCTGAGCACTACATACGTGTTAACAAGTCTGGCATGTTAAATAGCTATCGCGCGTAAATAGGTCTGTACTGTAAATATCAACACCATCCTCAGCTAGTTTTTTTCAGTATTATGCTAATTTTAGTGTTCAGAGAAAAATGTAAGCAACAGCATTATTGAAACACTTCTATTGTTCTCTTAACAGGTATCAGCTACAATCCACAGTGATCTACAGCTAGACTCAGCCTTCTTAGGAAAAGTAGTTAACACTGGAAATGTCAGGAGTATATACACAATTTTTATTAAATCAATTCCCATGGCTTGATCTAACATCCGGGTAATGTAACACACCCCAACTCTTTGTGCCTTTTACATCAAGATGAAACATGGAGTTACTATTCAAGAAAATAGAAATAAAATAGAAAAAAAAAATAAGTTTTAAAAATAATTTACAACAGCTAATGCATCCACTCATAGCTAGGGTCTTCCATACCTTTATTAAACACAAGTTTTATCGACTTGAAATGCAGCCCATTTTAAAAAAAGATAAAATAGATGCAGGTATTCCACCTGTCCCTGGATACCCCATTAGACTGTAGTTTCACATCCATATTTTCCTACTTCTAGAAATGTTTTCTACCTCCCCATCCCTGTGTGAAAAAACCACAACAAAGAGGATACCAAACTATATAGGAGAAACAACTAAACTGTAATATAGTCAAATATATAAAGCAAAAATAAGATGTATTTTAAAATAAAAAGCTCTTTCTAGAGACACACTAGAAATTCTGTGCCATACAGATACACTCCTCTTCTAAGCATTTCTTGGATAGTTCAGTTATATATTTAATTTTTTTTTTAACCTTTATACTTTGCTACTTATTTCCAATCCCATCACACTTTCCTGAGATGGTGATCTTACAACTATTTACTGCCTTTCTAAATATTTCAAAAAGTCGATAAAGAGGGCTAGCTCTTCCATACAAGCAGGACAGGCTGCTGCATCTGGCAACAAAATCCCGAAAGTCAACATCGTTTGTGAATGTTAGCCTGCTCACAAAACTGTAGGTGTTTAACAAAGTTACATGAAATTCTTAGTGCCCTCCCAACCACAGTGTAAGGCGAGAAAATGCATCAGCTCAAACTCACTAGGATATGCATGAAATACCTGAAGAGTGTGCAATTTTCACTAGGGCCTTGTCTACATGACAGAGCTGCACCAATTAAACTTAAAACAGTTTTAAAATCTATATAGTACACCAGTGCAAACCCTGTGTAGACATTCATCAGTTTAAAAGTAACTTGTTTCAATGTAACTTAAACCCGCTCCCAAGTGTCTTACGGTAAATAGAAAAAAGCCTGGTGTAAAACTGAAATAAGAGTGTCCATGCAGCCTTACACACCAGTTACTAAATCATTTTAAAATCACCCCTTTAATTAATCAGAGCAGCTCTCTCATGTACACAAGTTCTAAAAAATGTAGTAACAAAAAAAAAAAAAAAAAGGAATTTATGTGATGCAGTTTTTGTGAAGAATTTAAAGCTTACTAAGCCCGTATCTCGAAGTTTCTCATTTTCAAATTCTTCAATTCCCATTAGGAATTTGGACTTGCTGCAGATCAGTACTTCACATTTCAAAACTTAAGTAATGTAAGTCCATGTTATAAGGATGGGGTTTTGAGTGTCAAGCATAAATGAGTTTACCCTTCCCCAAATAGCAGGAATATTTTTCCATTACCTTACTGTCTGTCTGATCTCCAAGTTGAACTTTCAGAATATGAGGGGGCTTCACTCTTCCTGTAATGACTCCTAAATACTCAATTAAAGAAGTTTTGCCACATCCTATTGGCCCCTCTAATAATACAGGATTCTGGAAAGCTACTGCCATCGCAAGGTTTTGAAGATTCATGCAGGTAGATTCAACCAGCACAAAATGGTTAATGGTACTTTCCTGTTAGGGCAGAGAACTTAAGTTACCATATTGAAGTGTCTATTCATAGATGAGTTGTGTACAATATCACTGGAATGCTCCAATGCTGCATTCATAAAAATGAGTCTGAATACTAGAAAATGTCGGCTATATAGCTCTAACTAGGAGCTGCTCCCAAATGATATAATGGGTCATTGAGAATGCAGATTGAACAAACAATATTTAATGGTTAGTATTAAAATACAGATTCAACCCATCAAAAACCTACAATAAAAATATACAATGTATAAAGTCTATGCAATAGCTAATTTGCTCTCAAAAACCAGTCAGACTACAGATGCAATAATGGTAGGAGTGATTATTTTAATGTTCTACCAATGTATATCCGACTTATCCATTAAAAAAATCATTTGATGTATATAGCAAATGAAGTCATTAGAGCAGCTCCCTATTACAGGACAAAGCCGTACCATAATCCAACAGCAGTTGTTTACTGATAACCTTACTCGTGAGATTAAAGTGCTGAATCTATTCATATTTGCATAGACAACAACGTGGAGCCACTAAACTCACTGATGCATGAACATTAAAAAAATATACAAAATATTATACACCATCTTTTACTCAGATTATTTTCGTGCATTTAGACTTTTTAAAGGGAAGTTATATTTTCCAATCAGGGTGTAAAATGAATCATCAACTCATTCTTAACATATCTTAACTTTTCTACAGTTTATTCCACAGAAGTTGCCATTTTCTTGACAAGCAAGGAGAGAGGAGTTAGAACAGAAAATCAAACTTATCCTTCTTCATATTTTCAATGAACATTGTATTTTGAACTCCTATGTTAAACAAGTTTCAATTACTTACAAAAATTGATAGATGGTCAATACAGTTTTATTTTGCTTGTAATTTTATTACTAGACAGAGTCCAGGAAATTCAGAAATTAAAAATCCTGTCTCCTTGATTCCCACACTGCTTGAGAAGTGCTGAAAAACTGATGCTCTCCACACACGTCTCCAGATCAGTGCTTTTAGATTAAACAACTTGTGCTAAGGCTGAGCAGAGTCAGGAATTGAACTCAGGTTAGAGCGAAAGCAAGAAAGGTGGTTTGGGGAGTGGTCTAGTCTGAGAGTACTGGCTACAGGAAGTAGAGGGTGGGAATGGGGAGAACAGGTTAGAGGCAGACCCTTTCTGCAGAACATGGACATGTTTCTCAGTTTGTCAATCTTTATTTCATTTGCCTTAACAGTTTACAAAAAGAAATAAAAGTTTTTTAAAAAATGGTTTAGGTGAACACTTTTAAAAGATGCATATTAAAACCTATCCAAAATGTGCAGAGTCCAGTGCTTTTCCTATCAATTTAAGTGTAGAAATATTTTCCAATTTGTTTTCTTTTCCTGCCTATTAGCAGGAAAGTGGCAGTCTCCATAGAGTAAGTTTTAATTTATTTAAAAAATAAATGTTAAAGAATGTCTGTTATTTTGGGGAGCAACTGCTGGCAAAGAAAGGGTATAAACTCAGATGGTATAAAAATCATTTCTGTGAAGGTAAAATTACTGTTTCTGACCTCCTTGTTGCTAGGCCATGACTCCATGTTCTTGAGAAAGCCTCTGGATTTGGAAAGGAGATACTATATAGAGCTGGAACATTCTCTCAGAGCCAGCTTACAAGAAAGGATACGTAGAAACCGAACAAAACGCCATGTTAACCCCTACACTGCTTCATTCCAGTACACAGCTCCTCTGAAGTACCAACATTCCACTTCATAGTGACTTAGTGCATGGCACAGCTTGAAATAAAATTTGCCGCAAGTACTACATACATTCAACTTCACTTAAGAAATTAACAAAGGTAGGTCAATTCTTAGCATTCATATTTTAACAAACAATCAAGGCTGCACCTACCTGTTCTTTTGGCACAAGTTGTTGCCTGGGTAGCACAACTCCACATACTGCTATTACATTTGCAGAGAGGTCACCTGATACGATGTCTCCTTGTGTGTACTGCAACCCTTTCTCTCTCTGCCAAAGAGATGTGTCTGGATTGGCCAAAACAAGGGCTCTCTCCACATTCCGCATTCGTGATTCTTCCAGTAGCCTGTCAAATTAGTATCCACATTCATTACTGCAGTTGGATGTCCTTTACACCAAATATACTTAATCATGCAATGTATTCAATGTGAAAATTCATCTTACTTTAGTCTGAAACGTATTAATTCATCTGGATTGAAGATCTTCTTAAGGAAAGATAATTTGTGCTCATCGTTCATGCATGTAACCAAAGCAAGGCAATTTGAAGTGTACCTACAAAGAACATTTTGAACAAAATAGGTTTCAAAAAATTCTTCAGAATAAAGAAAGACAGACAGAGACACACACAAAATTCTAGAAGAAGAATCTAGTACATCTTTTTCCCCCCACAGGAATTGGTAGAGAGAAAGCATTGTCCTCCCCAACTACAGTTCAGCTATAGATCAAGAATGTGTTGTCCAACTCTTAGTAGAAAAAAGACTCACCTTTTGGCATACAACTGATAGAGGCAATGAATTTTGTATCATAAGTTATAAAAGTTTGCTACCCAAGGCAAATACGTAGTACCATTTTACAATGATTTGCTGTGTCCTGTTTCATATTTTACTGCCTCGCTTCACTGAGTGCTCTTTAACTGTCTTTATTTACAGTATAATCTAAAATATTCCTCCAGAGAAAATTGACTCAAGTCATGGCATATTGAAACAATGTGCCTCACAATCTAACAAACCTTTCTATAAGTAGGTTATATTGCGGCAGACACAATAATTAGGTACACTTTTTAAATAGAAACATCTCTTGGATATCTTCACCTTAAATGGAGGATGTGGCTTTCTATAAGATCTGTCTTTCATCTAATTCAGCAGCTAGATTGGCCATAGTATCAAGAAATCAAGACATTAGCTCAAGGCTCAGTGCTAACAGAATCCTAAAACCACTTCAAATCTTTTGACTTCACTACTAGATACAGCTGCCTCTTCAAATAACGAATATGTAACTTAAAAAGCAGTAAGTACAAAATCATACAGACAAATACATTTTTCATCAGGTTTAGTCAGTTCTCGTTTTCTGACCACCATCAATGTTCACTGAGGCTGAAAGAGGAAAGCCCCCAGAAGAAGAGTGGATCAGCACAAAATTTAAAATCAGGTAGTTTCTCCCTTCCAAAATTACTGTAAAAAAGTCATGTAAACCTACTCCGGGAAATGAACCATAATTCTAAAACAATAACCTTATCTCATGCCTTACTGTCAAGAGAATTTAGTGTAATAGTGTATTTTTTAAAATTGGGACAGTTAACCTTTCTTCACTCCATTGTCCAGGGGTCACTTTGACCAGAAGTCATGATGAAGAGCTATTGAAATCCATCTGTGAACTACCAACAGAGTAAGCAAGCTCCCAACCTTTCAGATCATTTTGGATCTTATCAAAAGGTGCTATGAATGTTTTGTGTATCTTCCTGGACCCAAAGAGAGCTCAATGACTTCCTTGGGCTCTGATGTGAGGAGCACGTGCAGGCACAGCTTGGAAATTCAAGCCAGAACAAGATGATCTACAACAGGGGTCTCAAACACACGGCCCCCGGGCCACATGCAGCCCGTGGCATTATTTGCTGCGGCCCACCAAGCTCCCTGCCCTGCCCCCCGGAGTTATTTCCTGCGGCCACCAAGCTCCCCTCACCTGCCACCTCCCCTCCCGCCAGTGCACCACGTCCCCACTCCTCTGCCTACCTCCGGGCGCTTAGCGCTTTCCAGGAGGGACAGGGGCAGGGATTTGGGAAAGGGGTTGGAATAGCGGTTGGAGGGGGCGGAGCTGGGGTGGGGATTTTGGGGAAGGGGTTGGAATGGGGGCGGGGAAGGGTGGGATCTTTTGTATCTTTATATGAAAAAAAGAGTCAGTGATGCGGCTCTTGGGTCAATATACTAGTCCTCATGTGGCCCTAGTGGTGATTTGAGTTTGAGATCCCGGATATACAAGCACTCGTTGGAAGAAGTGGCGGCTCCGGGCTATTGAACAGCAGCAGTGCCATCAGAAGGAAAAGGAACTGAGGCAGGAGTACAAGCACACAAAGGACAGCTCTCTAAGCCTGGTGCATCACTCACTGACTGCACTTTCTATTCTGGATGATGCACCAGGCTTAGAGGAGCTGTCCTTTGCGTGCTTTATCATAATTTACAAAGTTAGGTAAGTGGGTGGGGCTTTTTTCCTCCATTTTTCAGTAGAAACGTTAATGTTTTTAAAAGTTAACGGTTTTTATTTTAACTGAAACTTAAGACTTTTTTCTTAAGAGACGTTGATAGACATGTATGAAATCTGAACTTCAGTTTACCACATTACTCCTAGGGGAATTCTGGGCCAAAAAAATTAAAAATTCTGCAGTTTTTTTAAAATTCTGCATATTTTAGTTGTCAAGATAACACAATATAATCACTCCAGTTTGAAATATTTTGGTAATTTATTTAAAAATACCTGTCAACAAGTATGTCAACAATACAGACAATTAATAAAAAGGTTCCCCCAAGAGAAGAGAGTGAAAGAAAGCCGTACGACAGGGGTAGTCAATTATTTTTTGTCAAGGTCCAAATTTCTTGGTCAAGGTCTACTCAAGATCCAGAAACCAGAAAAAATAAATACAAAAATAATAATAATCATGATAACAAGTAAATAAAAACATTTTGGGGTCCATTCAAAAGCGTCTGGTGGTCTGGATTTGGCCCACGGTACACCTATTGACTATTCCTGCCCTACGACAACCAGTTCCAGTTGGGGGGGGAGGGAGGGGGGAGGTAGTGGAGGGGTGTGTGGGGCCCACAGAACCAAGATACCTGCATTCCCCTCCACCCAGTGCTCAGCTGAGGGGCACCCCCCAGCCCAGACACTCGTACCCTCCTCTCCCCAGAGCCCAGCCCCTGGGAACCCCCCCAGCCTACACACCCACACCCTCTTTTCCCCAGAGCCCAACCATGGGGCACCCCCCAGCCCACAAACCTCCACCCCCAGTGCCTTTACTCCCCCTAGCTTCTTTACTGTCCCGCTGGCGGATGTAGTGTGATGCGAGACCCTGCCCTTCCTCACCGTTGGCCAGAGCTGGGTCTCCCAGGACCTCTCCCGTTCCCAGGAGAACGAGGACCAAGCCGGGAAGTCAGAATGTGCAGAGCCTTCAACCCCACCCAGGCTGAGTGTTCTGCTCACTGTGAGCTGGGCTCTGCAGAGTCCAGCGGCCCTAGTGACAACCAGCAGCCCCAATTCTGCAGGGGAAACATGGATTTCTGGGCAAATTCTGCATTGCGCAGTGGTGCAGAATTCCTCCAGGAGTGGCGCATTCTTTGTCTGGTATTGCTGAAGGTTACTCTCATCTTTCCCCTTAAAAGTGAAGGCTGCTAGGAGAAATTCAGAACACTTGTCCTTGAATGGAAAAGATTTTTGGATTTAAACTTACCAGCGGACCAAAGTATCATGACTCCTTAGCAGCGGAACACACACACTCCAGTCCCACAACTCCCGGAATACAGACTGCTCTTGTTGGAGGAATAGGTAAGCAGCCTCCATGAGATCCCGTAACTTCATCCGTCTGCGCCCATATCGGACTGTGTTTGTATCAGAACTTTCCAGGAAGAGTCTTTGGAACACTGGTGAAGTACCCTTAAAATATCTCAGAGCAAACCTTAGAGAGAGATAAGTGGAGACACTAAACTAGGCAAATGTGTATATCCAAGTGTGTACATCCAGAAAACAATCTACAAAAGAATTCTAATCCACAAAAGTCCTTAAACAGTAATTGTTGGTACAATGCAAACCAAATGTAAATTGAAGTCTTGTCTACAATTGGAAATAGTACCATTTTATCTGAGCAAGGTGGGTGATAGAATATCCTTTACTGAACCAACTTCTGTTGGTGAAACAAATTTTCAAACTACACAGAACTCTTCTTCAGTTCTGGGAAAGGTACTCAGAGCATGACAGCTAAATACAAGGTGGAATAGACTGTTTAGCATAAGTAGTTAACATATTCCACCTTGTATCTGTTTCACCTTGTATTTATCTATGACACTCTGAAGCCTTTATCTACACTTAAATCGCTACGTAGAGACAGCTGCACTGCTGTCACACTTCAGTGTAGACACTTACTACAGCAACAGGAGGGATTCTCCCATCACTGTCGTTAATCCACCTCCCCAAGAGACAGTAGCTAGATGAAAGGAAGAATTCTTCCATCCACCTATCACTGTCTGCAGAGGGGGTTAGGTCAACATAGCTACATCTCTCAGGGAGGTGGATTTTTCACACACCTGACAGATGTAGCTAAGCTGGTGTAAGTTTCCAGTGTAGACCAGCCCTGACTCCCCTTCTCAGACCTGAAGAATTCTTGTAGCTCAAAAGTTTGTTTTTTCTCACCAACAGAGGTTAGTTCAATAAAAGATATTACCTCACCCACCTTGTCTCTCTAATACAGTAGAACCTTAGAGTCACAAACATCAGACTACGAATTGACCGGTCAACCACACACCTCATATGGAACCGCAAGTATGCAATCAGCCAACAGCACGCGCGCACACACACACACACACACACCAAATAGAGTACAGTGCTGTGTTAAATGTCAACTACTAAAAAAAAATAAAGAGAAAGCAACATTTTTCTTCTGCATAGTAAAGTTTCAAAGCTGTATTAAGTCAATGTTCAGTTGTAAACTTTTGAAATAACCACCATAATGTTTTGTTCAGAGTTACCAACATTTCAGAATTATGAAAAACCTACATTCCTGAAGTGTTTGTAACTCTGAGATTCTACTGTATCCTGGGAACAACACTACTACTACTACCATCACACTGCAAACAACCATATTAGCAGTCATTTGTCACTAGTCAGTTTAACTGACTAGTGCTGATTATTCAGATTACAAGGACAAACAGTGGTCAGCACCAGTTCCACTAACCCATGTTAACCTCGGGTCACGAGAGGGTTAATTCCAATTTGCTGAACCAGTACTGACCACTTTTATTTAGGTCTAAATTTGGATTTAGGAGCCTAATTTTAGATGCATAGTTTTGAAAATTTTTGCCAATGAATAATTTTCACATAACTCTCTACCATGCACGCCAGACATTTTTCTATTTCATTTCAATCATTGAAAAAGATGCATATGTTAGACGTTGCCAGACATTCATTTAAACATTTCCTTTAATTAAAACCTCGGGTTTTCTCAGTCAGAGTTTCAATTCAAGAAATGTCCATTACCAAGGCAATAAAAATATATGAAAATACACACTCTTTCTCTCATAGCCAGAAGATCCATCTACTGACCAGCTATCTAGTACAGGGGTGAGCAAACTACGGCCCACGGGCCGGATCCGGCCCCTTAGGGCTTTGGATCCGGCCCGCGGGATTGCCCCCTGTGGCGTCACAGGCCCCACGCCGCTCTCAGCAGCAGCCAGCAGATCCCATTGGCCGGGAACAGGGAACCGCAGGCAACGGGAGCTTCGGGGGAGGTATCTGGAGGTGCAGCAAGGGCAGCGCACGCGGAGCCCTTCACTCCCCCTTCCCCAAGGGCTGCAGCGCTTCCTGGAGCGGCGCGGGGCCAGGGACAGTGCAGGTGTGCAGGGAGCCTGCCCTGGCGAGTGCCGCTGCCACCCCAGAGCCGGAACCCTTCCTGCACCCCGCCCCCCATCTCCCTGCCCTAAACCCCCTGCCTGCCCTGCGCACCCCAACTCCCTGCCCTGAGCCCCCTGCCGCAGTCTGCACCCCTCCTGCACCCCTGCCCTGAGCCCCCTCCTGCACTCCGCACCCCTCCTCTGCCCCAATTCCTTGCCCTGAGCCCCTTCCTGCACACTGCACCCCCTCCCACACCCCAACCCCCTGCCCCAGCCCTGCATACAATTTCCCCACCCAGATGTGGCCCTCGGCCCAAAAAGTTTGCCCACCCCTGACCTAGTATATAGTGAACAAGTTCAAACATCACAAGCAGACATCACATCACTTACGGAAGCACATCAGGGTGGTCACCAATGAGCTTGCTCATTGCTACACAAAGCCTTTCATGCAGATCATGGTTGATTTGACCACCAACATTAATGGCTTCTGCATTTCTTTCCAGTAAATCCAGCAGGATTGGTCGAAACTGACGACCAATCAGTAGAGTACATTCTTTATCCACTAATAACTGTGCTAAGGCATTGAGAATACACTGGCGATCCTGTCGAGTCCAGATCTGGAGGAGAAAAAAGGGGAAAAGGACAATTAACAGTTATGATCACATCAAAAATGAGTTATCATTCCAAATCACATTTCAGCTACCTATGTCGCCAGCCAGTTTGAGACTCAACCAGGAATTTTAAACAGAAATCAGGCAGCACAACAGATAAGTAGCAATGGCGGAGCTAATAGGAGGTGGGGAAGGGTAGGAGGGCAACTTCCCGTACTCCCCACAGCAGCCTTTAGAGGTGTGTGTGGTGCCTTTTCAATCAACTGGCAAAACAAGGTATAACGACACAAATTTTCACACTGGGCTAGAGAGCATCATAACAGAACGGAGAGCCAGGGACAAAACTAAATGGCTCTAAGACCCTATGTGCCAACTTGCAACATTGAGAGTGGGGAGCCAGACCCAGCCTGTGGGACAGTAGCCACCCCTGCTGGGTGAGTGCAGGGCTGCCCACCAACAGCCAATCGTATGTTGTTTACTCCACCCAAATCCCATTCCAGAACCTGGGCTCCGCCACTGATAAGCTATATATACATAAATACTTGTACTTCAGGGCACCCTCTGCAGTCACACCACTGTCACTGGAAATCAATAAGGAGCCTATTCCACTACGCAGCCTGAAAAGCATTTATAAAGAAACACCACTACAACCTCGAGTTACATGCCTGTTTATTATTTCTTTTTAAGACACCAAACCTTGACTCAGTCATGCTATAAACGACGTTATTTCCACATTTCTGATAGTGTTTAAGGTACACAACACTTCTGAGAAAAGAATTTTTTTATTTGCAGTTTTGAAAAATATTTTCAACTTTCATGTCCAAGGGACCATTTATACAAGAAAATGCATCACAAATTCTGCAAAAGAGAACAAATAAGACCCAGATTCACTCTCAACACCAGTGCATTCCCACTTGCTTCATGTAAAAAAACAACTAGTCTTTTCTCCAGTCTTTGTTCTGCAGCCTACTGCTATTATCTCCCAGTCATAAAACAGTTCTTGTGGAAACTTATCTCCCTTCTTGTTCAAGGTTCTTTGTGCCTCTGCTTAGCCAAACATAAAGCAGTATAAATACATTCATACACCACTCTTACCGCTCACTCCAAACAACACAATTTGTCTTGACCAACTACTAATATACCATTAGTTTTGTTTTTGTGAAACTCAACACTGAGTTTCCCTCACTTCCTCTCAGCTCTCACAACAGAATAAACCTAGACACGACACAGTTTTCTCTGACACCAGCTAACTATTTTTATTTTACAGGTGGGTTGAACTAATTGTTTTATGTTCATCAGGGACATGGAAGAGTTTGTTCATTACAGAATTTAAAACAGGTGCCCGATTTTGAGTAGCAAAACTATTCTATTATCTAGCTAAATGGAAATTAAAAGGAACAGTTATAAGGGTGAAATGCCTGAAAACTGCATCAGACTATTTAAAAACAGCATCATGGAGGCTCAAACTAAATGTATATCTCCTACACACACACACACACACACACACACACACACACACACACACACACTAAAAGGACTTAAAAAAAAAAAAGCCACCATGGTTAAACAGCAGAGTAAAAAAGACAGAGGCATCCTTTAAAAACTGGAAGTCAAATCCTACGAAGGAAAATAAAAAGGAGCATAAACTCTGACTACTCAATCCTTAGCTACTCCAATAAGACAGCTAACGAGGTGCTTATTTTGTTTCTGAGACAATCCTTTGGTTCTTCAGGTAACGAGGTAAAATTTAGGCTGCCAACTAAGAGAGTAAAATCTAGGACCTCCATGTCAAATGTAAAAGTATAAGGCAGGCTAAGAAAGAACTGAACAGCAACTAGCTAAGGATACAAAAACACAAAAATGCAATTACATCAGAAGCAGGAAGCCTGCCACTCAATAGGGCCAGTGGACAACCGAGGTGCTAAGGCGCACTCAAGAAAGACAAGGCCATTGCAGAGAAGCTAAATGAATTTTTTGCATCAGTCTCTACTGCAGAGGATATTGGAGAGTTCCATACTTTTTAGCAGGGTGGATAAAAATCAATGATTTTTAACAGGCTAAGTGGATGACAAAATGACAGATGAAATTCATTGTCGATAAGTGCAAAGCAATTCATATTGGAAAGCATAATCCCAACTATACATACAAAAGAACCACAGGGTCTAAACTAGCTGTTACCACTCAAGAAAGAGATCTTGGAGTCATTCTGGGTAGGTCTCTGAAAACATCTGTTCTATGTGCAGCTGCAGTCATACAAGCTAACAGGAAAGAGATTGATAAGAAGACAGAAAATATCATAATGCCTTTACATAAATCTATGGTACACCCACACACTGAATACGGCATGCAGTTCTGATGTCCCCATTTCAAAAAAAAAAAAAAAAAAGATATAGTAGAATTGGAAAAGGTACAGAAAAGATAAGCAAAAATGATTAGGGGTATACAACAGATTCCATGCAAGCAGAGATTAAAAAGATTGGGACTGTTCATCTTAGAAAAGAGATGACTAAAAGGGGATATGTTAGAGGTCTACAAAATCATGAATGGTATGCGGAAAGTGAATAGTACCCAAGTGTTATTTACCCCTTCACATAACAAAAGAAATAGGGGTCACCTCATGAAATAGGCAGCAGGTTTAAAAACAAACATAAGCAAGTACTTCTTCACTCAATGTAGTCAACTTGTGGAGCTCATTGCCAAGGGATGTCCTGAAGGTCAAAAGTATAACTGGGTTCAAAAAAGAATTAGATACATTCATGTAGGATAGGTCCACCATTTGATATCTGCCAAGATGATCGGAGAAGCAACCTCATGCTCGTGTCCCTAAACCACCAAATGCCAGAACTGCCTATGGAACTGGACACTGTTAGAGACAGGATACTAGGCAAGATGGACCATTGGTCTGACCCAGGATGGCCGTTCTTATGTTCTTTAAATGCCAGATATACAGATGCTTAAACATAAGAGAAACAGAATATGATCCACACAGTAAAATAGTCTCTAATTACCCAGCTATTGTACATCAGTATCTGTAGTGTAAGCAATTTCACAAGAACAAGCAATGTTTTAATGAATGTATAGTCCTATAGGACATATAAAACTGCTTCTCATAGCTCACACTGACACTGGGAATGTTCTTGTTCTATAAAAAGATCATAACTTAACTATGATCTCAGGGCATATGGAGGTCTTAATATTTCACATATGATGCTACTAATAAGATAGGATTTTTACTAAAAGGTGGCTGTAGAAAGTTATACTTCCATGTCAAAAATATTACTTCTCCTGTGAGCAGGCAAGTGAAATCGTTTTTCATAATCATGGTAATTGGTAGAAAGAAGGTTTTGTACCTTAACTGGTAAATCTTTCCCAACAGTTTGGAAAGCTGTTTTAAATCAGAATCATAAAGGACAGCTCCACACTTCCCCTAGGAAATCCAACATAAACACATATACATAAACGTGAAGGTGACACTAAACAGCACAGCTACGATTGAGCATTAAGGTCCAAAGCAAGGTGACAGACTACTAAGGCCAGCAACAGGTGAGTGACACACGGCCCTCTGTCTCTTTTCCATCCAGCACAGAGAGCATGTTTACCAAATGCACTGTTCAGAGGATACTGGCTTAAACTGAGTCACTCGGAAGACATAAATATTGAGCAAAAGGATCAAAGTGCCTGGGACTGGTCAAGTTTTGAGGGGGCAGAAGAGGTCAGAGCAGCAGGGTTCCAGGCCTCACTGCTAGGCAGTGGACTGACTTAATACTGGGATACCAGGCCTCCAGATCTGAATGGTGGGAAGGGCCTTTTTGATAACTGAACCAAGGGCTCTGAAACACCTCCCCAAAGGAGAACAGGAAGAGTCCTTCTCTGCTCAGATCATGCTAGCAAGTTCACCTCTTCAATCCATTCCCCATAGAAACAAAGTGGGGGGGAGGGAGGAGGGAGGGAGGTTAAAAAAAGGCACCATGGTCCAGAATAGGCACAAGCTTCTAGCAGGATGGAGACTGGCCTCTTTATTTTATACAGAGCCACTGTGTGATATCACATGTAGAGCACCTAGTTACTAAAGTCAAAGGCATTTCAGAAAGGCCCATAGATAGAAATTATGGTCTCCCATCTGAGATACAATCAAAACATAGGTCATATTTAGACAATACGTTTTGGTCCTGTTAATTGACCACCAGTTCATTTGAGTTAACACACACCTTTTTAAATGCTAACCTACACACTCCACAAAAGCGTGTGGTTTGGTTTCAACATTTGTGTTCTGAAACAAACATCTGTGGAGTGTCTAGGTTAGCATTTAAAAATATGCTATTTTAAATTAACTGATAATCATTTCACTCAAGTTAAAACAGAAGTACAAACTATAGTCTAGACTTACCCTTAGGGTTACAGTAGGAAGAGTGAGTTTGAGGCTTGGCTACACTTGCAGATGTACAGCGCTGTGAGTTAAATCTGACTTCGTAGAGCTGAGTAGGGAAAGCACTGCAGTCTGTCCACACTGACAGCTGCCCAGCTACCACGCACCGCACCATAACAACTCTAACTCAGGAACCAACCCATGCAACAAACCTCGATGCCAACTCTGCCCACATATCTACACCAGCAACACCATCACTGGACCTAACCAGATCAGCTACAACATCACCAGCTCATTCACCTGCACGTCTACCAATGTTATATATGCCATCATATGCCAGCAATGCCCCTCTGCTATGTACATTGGCCAAACTGGACAGTCACTACGCAAGAGGATAAATGGACACAAGTCAGATATCAGGAATGGCAATATACAAAAACCTGTAGGAGAACACTTCAACCTCCCTGGCCACACAATAGCAGATGTAAAGGTAGCCATCTTACAGCAAAAAAACTTCAGGACCAGACTCCAAAGAGAAACTGCTGAGCTCCAGTTCATTTGCAAATTTAACACCATCAGATCAGGATTAAACAAAGACTGTGAATGGCTATCCAACTACAGAAACAGTTTCTCCTCCCTTGGGTTCACACCTCAACTGCTAGCAGAGCACCTCACCCTCCCTGATTGAACTAACCTCGTTATCTCCACACTGATATATACCTGCCTCTGGAGATTTCCATTACTTGCATCTGAAGAAGTGAGGTTCTTACCCACGAAAGCTTATGCTCCCAGTACTTCCGTTAGTCTCAAAGGTGCCACAGGACCCTCTGTTGCTTTTTACAGATTCAGACTAACACGGCTACCCCTCTGATACAGCGCACTGTCGTGGCCACATTTGTGGCAATTGCAGCGCTATTGGGAGTGTTGCATTATGGGAGCTATCCCACAGAGCACCTTTTCCCATTCTGGCACCGTGGGTTGGGGGAAGGGGGCGTGGGTGCGGGGGATTCTGGGTCCTGTCCCAATGCCCCGTGATCCATCGCTTCGCATCCCAGAAATCCCTTTGTTTCCGTCCACCTTTGGCGCCATCTTTCAACGGTTTCTGTGCAGCGCAATCTGTCTGCGGGAAATGGAGTCCGAACTGCTGAGGCGTATGCTGACAAGTCTCGCCAGCACGTCATGTTTGGCTGTCGAACTATTCCTTAAGATCCAAAGTGACAGTGAGAGTGAGGGGTCCGACGATGCTATTGAGCCGCGTAATGCGTATGACACAAAATTGCTTGTGGCATTCACGGACATGCTCAGCACCATGGAACTCTGCTTTTGGGCTCGGGAAACAAGCACCGAGTGGTGGGATCACATCGTCATGGAAGTCTGGGATGACGAGCAGTGGCTGCAGAACTTTCGGATGAGAAAAGCCACTTTCATGGGACTGCGTGAGGAGCTTGCCCCCACCCTGCGGCGCAAGGACACGAGATTGAGAGCTGCCCTGCCAGTGGAGAAGCGGGTGGCTATTGCAATCTGGAAGCTGGCAACTCCAGACAGCTATCGGTCGGTAGCAAACCGGTTTGTAGTGGGAAAGTCGACCGTTGGAATCATGTTGATGCAAGTTTGCAAGGCCATTAATCGCATCCTACTCAGAAGAACCGTGACTCTGGGTAACGTGCAGGAAATAGTGGATGGCTTTGCACAAATGGGGATCCCTAACTGTGGAGGGGCGATAGATGGGACGCACATTCCTATTCTGGCACCACCCCACCTAGGATCCAAGTACATTAATCGGAAGGGGTATTTCTCTATGGTTCTCCAGGCGCTTGTGGATCACCGTGGGCATTTCTTTGACATTAACACAGGCTGGCCCGGAAAGGTGCATGACGCACACATCTTTCGGAACATTTGGCTTTTCAGGAAGATGCAGGCCGGGACTTTTTTCCCCAGAGCGGAAGATCACGGTAGGGGAAGTTGAAATGCCCATTGTGATCCTTGGAGATCCCACTTACCCATTAATGCCGTGGCTCATGAAACCCTACACAGGGAGCCTTGACAGCAGCAAGGAACCGTTCAACTACAGGCTGAGCCAGTGCCGAATGACTGTGGAGTGTGCCTTTGGCCGTTTAAAGGGCCGCTGATGATCTCTGTATGGGAAGCTGGACTTGGCCGAAAACAGCATCCCCGCGGTTACATCCGCGTGCTGTGCCTGCCATAATATTTGTGAAGGGAAGGGTGAAAGTTTCACTCAGGCATGGACCTCCGAGGTTCAACACCTGGAGGCTGAATTTGCACAGCCAGATAGCAGGGCTATTACAGCGGCCCAGCGCGGGGCTGCAAGGATTAGGGATGCCTTGAGGGAGCAATTTGAGGCTGAAAACCAGCAATGGTATCTGGTGCCCTGCACAGGAGTGAAGTGCAGTAGTTCCAATCTTTAGGAATCAGTGTCTGCTAAGCAGACAAGCAGACTTGCAGTGCCTGTTTATTCCCTGGGCTAAGGAGTCTTTTACTTTATGCAATAATAAAGAATGTTTACAAAGTCAAAGAATCCATTTATTGAAAAGAAAAAAAAATTATTTATTGAAAAGAAACAAGGGGGTGGAGTGGGGAACAGTACAATCACAGATTCGCCTATGTCCTGTCTGGTGTGCTGTGCAGTGAGTGCTGCACTTCAGGACAGCTATACTGCATGGTAATGTGGGTTGAGTGCAGAGGGTAAGTGTCGTGGTTTTCAGGGCTGGGTGGTGAAGATACTACCAGCACTCCCAGCTATCTTCGAGACACCACCGACTTCCTGAGGAAACTACAATGCATTGGTGTTCTTCCTGAAAACACCATCCTGACCACCATGGATGTAGAAGCACTTTACACCAATATTCCACATGAGGATGGACTACAAGCTGTCAGGAACAGTATCCCTGATGAGGCCACAGCTCGCCTGGTGGTTGAGCTTTGTGACTTTGTCCTCACCCACAACCACTTCAGATTTGGGGACAACTTATACCTTCAAGTCAGTGGCACTGCTATGGGTACCCGCATGGCTCCACAGTATGCCCACATTTTTATGGCTGACTTAGAACAACGCTTCCTCAGCTCTCGTCCCCTAGTGCCCCATCTCTACTTGCGCTACATTGATGACATCTTCATCATATGGACCCACGGAAAGGAGGCCCTTGAAGAATTCCACCTGGACTTCAACAATTTCCACCCCACCATCAACCTCAGCCTGGACCAGTCCACACAAGAGATCCACTTCCTGCACACTACAGTGCAAATAAGTGATGGTCACATAAACACCACCCTATACCGGAAACCTACTGACCGTTATACTTACCTACATGCCTCCAGCTTCCATCCAAGACACATCACACGATCCATTGTCTACAGCCAAGCCCTAAGATAAAACCAAATTTGCTCCAACCCCTCAGACAGAGACAAACACCTAAAAGATCTTTATCAAGCATTCGTAAAACTACAATACCCACCTGGGGAAGTGAGGAAACAGATTGACAGAGCAAGACGGGCACCCAGAAATCACCTACTACAGGACAGGCCCAACAAGGACAATAACAGAACACCACTGGCCATCACATACAGCCCCCAGCTAAAACCTCTCCAGCGCATTATCCACGATCTACAACCTATCCTGGAAAATGATCCCTCACTCTCACAGACCTTGGGAGGCAGACCAGTCCTCGCTTACAGACAACCCCCCAACCTGAAGCAAATACTCACCAGTAACCACACCACACCACAGAAACACCAACCCAGGAACCAATCCCTGTAGCAAACCTCGTTGCCTACTCTGTCCCCATATCTACTCTGGCGACACCATCAGAGGACCCAACCACATCAGCCACACCATCAAGGGCTCATTCATCTGCACATCCACTAATGTTATATATGCCATCATGTGCCAGCAATGCCCCTCTGCCATGTACATTGGCCAAACCGGACAGTTCCTCCGCAAAAGAATAAATGGACACAAATCGGACATCAGGAATGGTAACATACTGTTCCTCCACAATACATAAGCCAGTAAGTGAACACTTCAATCTCCCTGGTCATTCTATTACAGATTTAAAAGTCACTGTCATTGAACAAAAAAACTTCAGAAACAGACTTCAAAGAGAAACAGCAGAACTAAAATTCATTTGCAAATTTACCACCATTAATCTGGGCTTGAATAGGGACTAGGAGTGGCTAGCTCATTACAGAAGCAGCTTTTCGTCTCCTGGAATTGACACCTCCTCATCTATTATTGGGAGTGCACTACATCCACCCTGATTGAATTGGCCCTGTCAGCACTGGTTCTCCACTTGCGAAGTAACTCCCTGCTCTCCATGTGTCAGTATATAATGCCTGCATCTGTAACTTTCACTCTATGCATCTGAAGAAGTGAGGTTTTTACCCACGAAAGCTTATGCCCAAATAAATCTGTTAGTCTTTAAGGTGCCACCAGACTCCTTGTTATCTTTAGCTAGTCACGCTCTAAGCTCAAGACAGATAAAATAAGCTGAGGTGTTAACCTGCATACCTATGGAAGAGGTAGAGTTCAGGTCAGACATAGCTAGCACGTGTCAACTAAGGTTTTGTCTACACTACCACTTTTGTCAGTCAGGGGTGTGAAAAAAAACACCCTCCAGACCAACCTAAGTTTCACCAACAAAAGCATCAATGTGGACAGCGCTATGTCAGCAGGAGATGCTCTCCTGACAATGTAGCTACCGTCACTCATTGGGGGTAGTTTAATTATGCTGGCAAGAGAGTTCTCTCCCACCAGCATACAGCGGCTACCCTGGAGACCTTACAACGGTGCAGCTGTAAGGTCAGTAGTCTAAACCTGGCCTAGACTCAACCACATTTCCTAATCAAGACAAACCTATAGAGAACAAAGAGTACATTCTACTGCCTTGGAACAGGCATCTTCCTGATAGGCAATAGACTATTTAATATTAGGACAAAGACTGGGGAGGATAACCGTCCCACCTAAACTAATATCCAGGATAACAGATAACATGGTCACTCCTGTGGGCTAGATACAAATGCAACAACTGCCGTTTTCTAGCTGTAAAGGCTTGTGCCTAATTTAAACTAATCACAAGTCTACTGGAAAGGAGAGGGTCAGGGGATGAAGAAGCATAACTCCACCGAGGGCAGATGAAAATAATCTTCAGTTGCCTTCATACGAGGAAGGATTGACAGCCAAATTGCGCTTCTAGCAGTTTTATGTAAAACACTATTTCCTTGTTCTAAATGTTTTGTGCAGTGTGAAGTTGTGTCATTTAATTTGAGTGCTAGACTTTCATTTGACCTGGAAATTCAATTGCAGGTTTGTGTTGTCCCACATGAAAAGAGAACATGTACATACTGCTCATTCTGTTTGCATACAGATCCCATATTGTCCTGAGGTGAAGGGCATTAAGATGAATGGCGGGCAAGTTAAGTATCAGAAGTTTATTTCCAATGTAGAGTTTGATTTGGAAAGCATCGTCAGACTAGATTCATAACACCAGAGAGCAGCAATCACAAGACAATCTGATGTTATGATAATACATATAATAAATTGTTAGAGATATTTTTCTCCCAATTCTGAACATATATCTAGCAAGTTATTTTTATTTCTGTACTGAAGGTTAGCACATGCATGTCATGGTAGCTCACCATATTTGATCCTTTTAAAAAAAGGATCATTAATTTTTTTGTGACTAAAGTTTTAGTGGCTTTACAGGTGGTAGCTACAGCCATCTGCAAAATCAGACAGAACCACTCCTGTCTCACATACACACCTCCCTCTTGCATGGTACATGGGAAAAAGCTAAATACTACCAAGACATGGGCAAAAAGAGTGAGATAAAACAATATGCACAACTACAACCAGGCAATACCCTGAATGGTATGTGTAAACACAAGGCTTGTTAGAGCCCAATAAAGACCAAATATCTTCAGATTGCTAGTGTTTAAAGAGACTGTTGCAAACCACACATGTCAGGGATGGAGGTTTTTTTCTCCTCTGCAGGAGCAGCTTCTTTATTAATAGAATCACTCACAGAAGCCACAGCCGAGCCAGAGAGGCAGAAAGAGCTCAGCACAGAGCATAAATCTTTGCTACATGTTATGTGATTGCATATCTGATAGCTAAATCTTTTTGTTTGTTTTAAAGCTTAACATTTTAAGGAGGCAAATGATTGAGAGCTGCAAATTATTATTTTACTAAAAGATCCCTCAATTCACATACATCTGAGAAGTGAAAGTCATAATACAAGATAACAAGTTAGTAATAAGCTTAAAGTAATCCAAAAGAATCAACCAATTTGAGAACCAGAATCTAGTGTCCCAGATGTCCCTTAAGAGTCTCTCAAATGCTCGCTTACTTGCTGCTTAAGCCATAACTAAATAGAGAAACTGCACAGACTCAGAACTTTCAATTCAAGTTGCTCAGTTCACAGAGTAATGAAAGACATGGAGAAAAAAAGAAGGATGTTGTGTTACCCTCCTGCTTGTAGTTTAACCTTCACATTTCTGAATGTAGCCACAGAAACCACACTGCCACAAGGAGCCAAAACTACTTTCTCTAATAAAACCAGTATTTGAGACTGCACCCATGAAAATGCAATGTTCTGATTCAAGAGAGTCTGAAGTCCAAATATTTACTGCACATTAAGGACAATAGAAAATTTATGTCCGTTGTGACAGTAACTTTTCCTATATGGTATGAACATTCAGGCTGAGTATTTTATTATGGCAGGTGCTCAAATACTGGTGATAATGCCTATTATGCTAATTCACTTTTACATTGCTACTGGACCAGGCTGTATGTAAACATTACTAGAACAATTAAGTTTGATTTTTTTTAAACATAGAAATTGAAGATACATTTTTACATGGATGCAGCACAACTCAGTGTTTACACTTAAAAAAGTTATATCAGCTTAGCTATATCGAACACTAGGTATGAAAAAAATGTAGATGCAGCTATATTGACAGAACTGCGTTGCTCTCAACCTATCTAATATCATTCGAGAAGGTGGCGTTCCTACAGGCAAACAGAAAAATTCTTCATTTGGTGGTAGGCTGCATCTACACAAGGGGGCTGTGCCAGCAGAGACTCTGTAGTGCAGACATAGCCTTAATAGGTAAGGCTAGTGCTTGTGAAAGATATCCCCTTGACACCAATGAAAACTGAAATCCTCTATTCGCAGAGTAAATATGGCATGACCAGCAGCAGGGAAAACTTCCCCCTACCTTTCCTTACCAGCCTTTCTTGAACCTACTCTAGCTAAAGCAGTGGTTCCCAAACTGGGGTTCATGAACCCCTGGGTGTTCGCAAAATGTTACAGGGGGTTCTCGGGGAAAAAAATCCCTAATGGTGGACAGAGCTGTCCCTAGGAACCCCGGGCAGCACGGGGCCAGCAGCCCAGAGCCCCTGGATTTCCAAGAGCTAAGCAGATCAAAGCAAGCCTATCTATCACACTGAGGAGATTTAAACTTCAAGACTCCTTATAAGAATTGAAAAGGATGTAGATATTTTTTGCTGTTTTTAAAATGAAATAGGCAGCTAGTATTGTTTTTAAAATTATGATAAAGAACAAGTTTAAGCTTTGTTGTAACATGCGTTGTTTGCCTGGACTGTTCAAGACCTGAATGCTTGTGTAGGAGGAACTCTTTGAGTTGACTTCTTAAATACCTTCCTGCTGTTTCACATCTGATACTCCTTGATGAAACATAGGAACCTTGTCTTATAAACAGGCTTATTCAAAGTGATACAAGGTACGAAAGTGAGATCTTGGAAGAGTGTTGCCGTTTTCATAATGTAATAAAAATACTGTAATGATAAATAATAATTAATAATAAATAGTGTGTAATAATCATGTCATAAAAACAAATTGTGTATTTCCAAGATCACTGCTTTTATAATTTATACTCAGGTAAAGGAGAAAATTCCTGGAAATATTCATTTTTAGGAGGGGGTTCGTGAGACTTGACATTTTCGTGAAAGAGGTTCACAGGTTGTCAAAGTTTGGGAACCACTGAGCTAGAGAAATCCCTCTAATGGTGAGAAGGGTCATTCTGTTGCCATGACAATTCAATTCTTGGCTTCTCACAGAGTTGCCAACAAGGGTGCCAATTGTGAGGGTGCTGCATGATATGGATCCCCCACAAACAATAAATGTACTAAGCCAAACTCATTTTATCTAGTCCAAATAAATACCTACAACATTCAGTCACTAGTGTCCTTCTTAGTGTATGCACCACGTGCCTGTAACCACACTAATACCTTTCATTTTAGACTTAAATTAATTGCTGCCCCTCACAAACATGGGGTTTGCTTGCATTACCCAGAAATGCAAGGTCAGGAAATTAAGATTGGTTAAAATTTTGGCATGATTATTTTTCTTTAGCTGAAACACTATTTATACGTCTCATTTAAGCATGAACAGCAAAATCCCTTATAAACAGAGGGAGAAGTTTTAAACACTTATTTAAAATGAACCCCAAAAGCAGGATTCTCTTCCCCAAATTACTCCTGTGGGAATTCGGAGATAAAATTTTAAAAATTCTGCACAGAGTATTTTAAAATTCAGCAAAATTCTGCATATTTTACTTGTCAAAACAACACAGTATAATCACTTCAGTTTCAATTATTTTAGTAATTTATTTCAAAATGCCTGTCAACAAGTATGTCAACAGTATAGACAGCAGCAAAAAAAAGATTCCCCCAGGAGCAGAGAATTTAAAAAACCCCTACAACAACCCAGTTGCAGTTGGGCGGTACTAGAGGGGGCTGTGTGGGTCCCCCAGAGCCCAGACTCCTGCACTCCCATTCCCCCAGAGCCCAGCTGCAGGTTACCTCCCAGCCCAGATACCAGCACCCCCAGAGGCTTTATTCCCCTCAGATTCTTTACTGTCCTGTCAGGAGCGTGATGTGGCGCAGCCCTGCCATTCCTCACCCTTTGCCAGAGCTGGGTCTCCCAGGTCCTCTCCCATCCCTGGGAGAATGAAGATCAAGCAGATTGTGCAGCCTCCAGCTCAGCCAGGTTGGGGTGCTCCGCTCACTGAGAGCTGGGCTCTGCAGAGTCCAGCAGCCCCTGCTGGTGGCCAGCAGCTCTGCCGCCCCAATTCTGCAGGGGAAATGGGGAATTCTGCAAATTTCTGCATTGTGCAGTGGCGCAGAATTCCCCCAGGAGTACCAAATAGATTTTGGACAAGTCCCTTTGACAATGATTTATGAAATACTAAAGGGACGAGGAGAAGGGAGCCAAACAAGAGTATTGAAGTTGCAGAACGATACAAGTAGCATGTATCCCGTATATAAAGCCATAAAGATATAATATATTTAGCAAATTAAAATGATGAACAGAACAGATGGCTGGAGATGATTGCTGTTTAGTGGCCTAAGCCTAATGATAAGGCACTAAGTTCTCGGAAACTGAAGGTTCAAAGCCTGGCAATACCATCACAGTCTTTCATCTCGCCAAAAGAATTTAACTACTATCCACCAGGGTTCTACCACTGGCCCCTGACCTATAATCCATCTTTCTATCAGTTTCCAGCAAGCAAGAGGAATAAAATTGAAGCTCACCTTCTCCTAAAGCTACAGAAAAGGGGAAGGACATTCTCTCTCCCAGATCTCATACTATTTCACTGGCCTCCTGGCTGCAGTCAGAGAGAGATGGACTGCTCTGCCTCTTCCTGCTATTCTACCCTTCCCCACTTCCATTTCTCAGGTCTTTCTTCCTCATGAATAACTTCAATGCCTTATTCCACTGCTTCTCATCTGTCAGATTCAGCTCCCAAATGCATCATTCTGACAGTCTTGTCAATTTCCTACAACATATGACTTGGCAGCTGAAGTTTTTGACTTTATTAAGTGGAAATATCAGGACTGGTTTGATGAGAATGACTCTGAACTATGTCAGCTCTTGAACTCACTGAATGCTTTTGCTACAAGCCTACAAAGCAGATAAAGTTCAGCTGCCAGAACGGCTGCATATCATTGAGTAAATCAGAAGGTTCAGATCAAACTTCGGCATATGATAAAGCAATGGCAGAAAACATAGTGGCGGAATTATAACCAATAGCAGACCGCAAGCACACCAAAAGCTTTTTTCCTGGTCTCCATGGTGAAACAGGATAACCCTTGTACGCACTCTGGATGGCAATCAACTTTTAATTGACAAAAAATAAATGCTTGATGGACGGAACACTTGAGTTTACTTCTCAACTACACTTCAGATATCCCTGAGGAAGCAGTGAATGCTCTTCTACAACACCCTGTAGAAGAAGGGCCTGCACCAGCCCCTACCTCATACAAGACTATAGTCAAGCAGATGTCACAAGGGAAATCACCTGAATAGATGCCATTCCAGCAGAGCTGTACAAGCAGGCTGGCTACTATATCGCAAGGCACCTTACAAGGCTCTTCCATATTATATGGGAGCAAGAGTCAGTACCACAGGATTTCAAGGATGTCAACATTGTTCACCTTTATCAGTTTGCCCTATCACCCTTAAGGCTTTTGATTCTGTAAATCATGAGGGACTCTGGAAACTTTTGTTCATCTTTGGATGGCGTGCAAAGTTTATTTCTGTCATTTGGTCCTTCCACAATGGGACACTGGTCAGAGTGGTGGAAAATGGCAAGAAATCGGACCCCTGTCACCAATGGCCCCAAACAAGGCTCTGTGCTTGCTCCCATACTCTTTTCCATTGTTTTTTTGGCTATGCTTAAGCATGCATTTCATAATACTGACAGAAGTATTTATTCAGTTCTGCACCAATGTTAAATTGTTTAATCTGCAACACTTCTGTGCTCACACAAAAGTGGCAGCTTTACTTATTATTTACTTTTTACTTTTATTTGTTGATGACTGTGCACTAGTTGTTCACTAGATTAATAGCATTCAATTTATAACTGATCACTTCGTTCATGCAGTTAATTGCTTTGGTTTCACAATTAGTCTAAAGAAAACTGAAATACTGTATGAACCTGTGCAGGGAGCTGTGCATGTCTACCCATTTATTAAGATCAATAACACTCCTCTCACTGCTCCTCTTGTTACCCAGAGAACATGCTGTCTAAGGCAAGCTCTGCATTTGGGAAGTTGCTACACCACCTACAGAATAATAAGGGCACCGAAATAAGTGATAATCAAAATATCTATCGGGCAGTTGTGCTAACAACACTTCTGTATGGTTGTGAGACATGAACAACACATTGCCCCATTCCAGGAAACTCAATCAGTCCCATTTGCCTTCGGTCTGTTTGAAGGATCAAATAGTGGATCAAGATTCCTAATACCAAAATCCTCAATTGTTGACAGATGTCCTGCACTCAAAGCATGCTCATAATGGCTCAGCTGCATTGGTCTGGGCACCTTATTTGTATGGCTGACTCAAGAACACTCAAGACCATAATTTATGGTCAGTTAAAACAAGGCAGTCACTCTCATGGTGGCTGGTACAACTGGTATAAAGATACATTGAGGTCAAACCTGAAAACATGTGAGGTCGAGCCTAGTAACTGGGAAGCAGCAGCCCATGACAGAGCAAGGTGGTGGCATGTTTGTCATGTTACCATTAACTATTTTGAAGCAATATGCATCAACACCTTATGCGAAAAAAGTAAACAGCACAAAGCAAGAAGACAACAGTCTGCAATAGTCACGGACAATTACTCAGTTTCACGTGCAATCATGTTTGCAGTTCTCGCATCCATCTGATCTCCCACATACATGTTCACTTATAGTGTTAGCTAAATCCTTGCACGTCAATTTCACTTTCCTCCTACTAGTGCTTGAGAAATCTGTAACCACCAATGACTAGCGCTGTCTAAAAATAAACAAGACTGCAAATCACAGATTTACAGTAGGAAGGTTTTTCCTAACTGTAGCAGAGAAAAATCATTTTGAAATAAAAGTTTACACCCTGAAAAAGTTTGATGGTTTAGCCTCCCTCACACTCAGACATCAGGAACATTTCCTACTAGTCACTCAAATGGAAAAGTGTAGTTTGAGCTGTGTGTGTGTATATATATATATATATATATATATATATATGCTGTTTAAGTGCTTTGAAACTTCGGTCATGAAAGATACTAGAATACATAATTTTCCCACTTTTATATCCTCTTCCAACACCTTCCAACTGAAGACCTCCCAATGTTTCACAAACATAAATGAATTAGACCTCAACATCCCACAAAGTAGATAAGTAACCCTACTTTTTAACTAAAGAAACTAAAGCACATAGAAGTCAGAGATCCTCTCCAGATCACACAGCAAGTGGTAAAGCTAAGAATAGAACCCAAGACTTCCTATCCTTTACTTACTAGACCATAAACCCTCTAATATTTACAGAGAAGAGAGTGAGAAAAATACATCCTGAAGTGTAGGGGACTGAAGCGGAGAAACTGAGGCCCAGATCCTCAAAGGTATTTCAATACCTAGCTCCCTCTAGCTCTCACTGTAGGGTAGATTCATCTCCATAGGCCTGGAAGACAGTGGAGATTAAAACCAAGAAGGAACAGTTTATTGTCAATGGGGATATAGTACAGATATGTCGGAAGGGGAGTTCCCATGGATCCAACTATAGAGGCCAGAAGAAAAAAAGATCTAACTACGCAGAGCAGTAGAAAAGATGTTGTGTCCTTTCCCCATTACGGATACACCTAGGTGAGCAGATAGGGCTGGACAAGCATTGCAGGGTGAGAGCCAGCAGGAAACAAAGATGGAGGGGCGACGGGGGTGTGTGGTGTTCTCTGCACAGGGTGCAGTTGTCCGTTGCTCTCCGTGGCAGACGCTGGGGCGGGAGGGAGGGAGATGGACGGCAGGCGGGGGAGGGGGTCGTATCTTTGGGGGGCAGTTCTGGCGAAGCAGACGAGGGGTGGGGGGTGTTTCAGAAGAGGGGGGCCTCCCTTGTTCTCCTCCCCAGCCCCACAGCGATAGCCGGATGACGCAGCAGGCGGGAGCGGGTGGAGACGCGGGCTAGGAGTGCTGCCCCGGGAGCTGCCCCGTGCCCCCGGGAGCTGCACTGGCGCTGCGCGGCCACTCGCTCACCTGCTTGGCCAGGAACCTGCCCAGCTCGCTGCTGCTCTTCTCGTTCCGCTGCGCCACCAGCTGCAGCGGGCCGGCGAGGCGGAGCCGCAGGGCCTCCATCCCCCGCCGCGAGCTCCGGGGGTCTCTCGTGGAGGGAGGAGGGGCGCGCGTCCCTTTGGAAGCTCCGATACACCGCGACACGTGGGGGACAAGAAGAGACGCGCAGCTCGCGCAAGACAAACTTCCGTTTCTGGCAAAACGTCACCAACCAGCGCCGCTGAGAAAAAGGAAGTAGCCTCGGGTCCCCAGCCGCGGGGCCGGTGGAAAATTACGTGTCCCAGCATGCAACACTCCCTCGTGAGCCGAGCAGCCACTCAGAAGATCGAGCGCTGCATGCTGGGATCTGTAGTTTTCCAAGGGGCTCAACGGGAGCAGCAGCAGTTCTATTTATAGCATCGGGAGCTGGGGCGAGTCTTACCCTGTCCCTTCTCTGTGATCGCGGATGCTACTGCTCTGTTCTGCCCGGGTTCAGCGTTCAGAGCTCGGTCCTGCCCGGTGCCAAGGCACTAAGTATGACACTGCAGCTACATGGGCAGCGAGGAGACAGCAGGTGTAGAGACGAACAGGTCGGCTCGGGCTCGGGGAGAAGGGCGACGCGGTAACTAGAACACGATCATGTTTTGATACTGACTAGCTGCGCAATAACTGTAGCTGTCTCTGTGCGTGTTGGCAGTGATCTGTAGACACCAGGGCACAACAGAGACTGGTGGGGGAATCTGGATGAGAAGGAGGCAGCCTTACAATGTTTTCAAGGAGTTTAGACATTGATTCACTGACAGCAGGATCGGGGCCTCCTATTTTACACTCTGATCCTACGATGGGATCCATTTATGCCCACACCGAGTCGATTTTACTTTCACTGAATAAGGGCCTCAAGCTGCAAATAGTTTCAGAGTGGTGCTTCATGGCGGAGACCTTGCCCAGCTCATTGTACCCAACACGCCGCTGGAGGGGACGGTGGTGAAAAACGAATAATGTCATTTGAGCGCTGCAAACAGTGCTACTAACGCAGGCAAAGGCAATTCGCGGCGCTGTTTCTCTCCCCCTTGGCCGCCACGAGCATTGCCCACGGGCGGAGCACGAGGATTGTGCGGCTGTATTTTTAGCTGCGGCGTGAAAATAGAGACTTAAAAATGAACTTCCTCGTCTGCTTATTGCCCCAGGACGCGAGGCATTACCCCTCCCTCCCGGCAGGTACATCTGCGCCTCCGGGCAGGCGGGGCGCTGGGTCAGGAGCTCCGGAAGGAGAGGAGAGCTCGAGGGTCTCGGAGCGGAGCTCGGGGCACAGAGAGAAGGGGGCGGAGCTTGAGTGGAGGGGGGCAGGGCCAGGTTGTTGGGGGCGGGGCCGCCGCAGACGGTTCACTTTCGCGCCAACTGTTTTTTCCTAGAGGCGGAAACTAGTGACGTCTATAAGGTTACGTGCTGTGCGTCCCTACTGAGTGGCTGGCAGTTGCCCGAAACCCGCCCCTCCTCCCCTTGGCCCGGCCTGCGGGACTTGCGGCGGCGACAACGGCGGCAGTGGGGGGGATCCCGGGTTTCTGGGAAGCTGCCGCGGCGCGGGAGAGACGCCACCCGGTTGGTGAAGGGGGCGGGACAGGGTCCGCGGCGGGCACCAGGCGGATGCGCGCAGCCGGGGGGAGGGGTTGGAAGAGAGAGACCGAGTCCCCGCCCGGCTCAGTCCCCCCCAGCTACCAGCCTGGCACAGCCCCCCACCAGCCACCCCCACCGCTATCCTGGAACAACCCCGCTACCGCCACCCCCTCTGCCTGGCACAGCCCCCACCACCACCTTCCCCACCCAGACGCCACCCCCTCTGCCTGGCACAGCTACACCTTCCTAGCTGCTGCCACCCCCACCCAGTATGAGCTGCCCGGCTGCCATCCCCCCCGGCATTATCCCCCCCGGACTGGCATGGCCCCCACCCCTCTGCCCAGCTGTTGCCATCCCCAGCCTGACATGCCCCCTCCCAGGTACTTCCCCCAGCCTGGCATAGCTCCCGTCTGCCCTCGCCCCATCGCCCAGTCGTTGTCATCCCCATCTTGGCATAGCCCACAGCTGTCCACCATCCCTGGGCAGGCATAAACCCAATCCCTGTTCTTCCCTCACCTCCTGGCATAGCATAACCCCTATTCTCCCCATTGCCATCCCTGGCATGGCATAACATACTAAATGGGAAATGACTACCTAGGAAGGATTGCTGCAGAAAAGTATTTGGGGGTTATAGTGAATCGCAAACTAAATATGAACTAACCGTACAATACTGTTGCAAAAAAAAAAAAAGCACACGCCATTCTGGGATACTTAGCAGGAGTGGTGTAAGCAAAAAGTAATTCTGCCACTCTTATCAACACTGATAAGGCCTTAACTGGAGTATTGTGTCCAGTTCTGAGCACCACACTTCAGGAGAGATTTGGACAAATTGGAGAAAGTCCAGAGGAGAGCAACACCTCCGCCCACTGAGAATCTTAATGCTGCCCTATATGTATGCCCTGGTAAAGATTTCATAGCATAGTTACTTCTGCTGTTATCCAGATATCTTAGTCCCCCCCCATTGTATTAATCAATGTTCACCAGGCTGCCACCCTCACTTTGGCGGTGGCTGCATGTCAATGAGGGTGGGAAGGATGAAATGATAGTTTCCAGTTGATGTACAATGTCTTGGGTTAAGTGCTATTGGATCCATTGGTGGGAAAAATGTTTTGTAAATGTGCAGTGTTTATACGGGTTGCTGCTTTGGTTTTTAAGTGTAACAGGAATTTACTTTTAAAGTGTAGACAGGAGTGGAATTGGATTATTTTCATTAATTGGTTTAGGAATATACTTGGTAGACCTATTATCTTTATACAGTATAAACTGAGCTGGCTGCATAGGAAAGTTTTTTCCTATGACGATTATTTAGCAATACTAAATAATATAGAGATTAATATAATTTTGTCATGCTTAAGAACACTTCTAATTGTGTATGAAGTTGTCCTTTATTTATATTTTATTTTGCCAGACTACAGAGCTAAATTCTGTAACCTGGCATTAAAAATCTACCTGGATCTACTTTGCTTGTTGTTGGATCTCATTAAAGAATGAGTACCAAATTCGAACCCATTGTGAGTGATCCTTAAAGATGCTTTTAGTTCATGATATTGTTTTAAAATTATTGGTTAATCTAACTGTTCTGCTTTTTTATTGTACACACGCAGATGGGGAAGCTGTAGGGAATTAGTATAATGGCAACAGATGATGATGGACTGACATTATGTGATATTCCTTGTGATGGTAAGACCTTTATTAAATAGGTTGTTAATTTTTTACTTTGCAACATGAAGACAAATCCTCCACACCATATGTATAGTAATACTATGATGAGTGAAAAGAATAGAATGTGTCTTTAAAAATCAGTTTAATCTAATCTGGTACTGCAAGTACTAAAATGACATAATCATATGGTTAATGCCTGGTGTCAGTACAGGCCAGAGTTAAGGTTGTGTGGGTATCTTAACGTGTGTAGAGGGTTTTGTAATGCAGGATTTTGAGATAACTACAACATCCCAGTAGTGTCTCTTACCTTTAAGTTGCTACCCTCAACGTGAACTCCATTTTAATACAGTTTTTTATGTGGGAATATTATAGGAGGTGTACTAGTTTGTGTCTGCTGTATATGCATGAGTACATTTACTTTCACAAGCAATCAAGATACTGTAAACATTATTTTCCCAACCAAGAGAAAATCAAAACAAGGCACACAAGACCAGATCATAAATTTCAGATGCCCTGTGCATACCAATATCTTCAGTAGTAATAACTGTTTGTTGCAGAATTGGAGGGGTTCAAAGAACACCAGTGAGAATGAGTAGAGGCATGAAAAGTCTGATATGAAAAGATATTGAAAAGACTTGGATTGTTAACCTGAAAAATAAGACAAGTAAAAGATGTTATTCAGAATTTCTTGTGAACTGGGGGATTTGGAAATTTTTTCTTTTGGAAACACTGAAACATGGTGTTTCTAAAATGAAATATGCTCCTTGATACCCAGCAGCAGCTGAGTGAAATAAACATGATTCATATCAGTTTCATTGCTGCCCATCATTGAATAGCTGCAGTGAAACAGCTGTTGACACAATTCACATCAGCCAGAGATGCAGGGGTCTGCACTTGTGGGGCAGCCCTGCCATGCAGATTGCCCCGAGGCTGAGATCTCAGGGCTTCCAAACTTCTAGGCCAGCTGGCTGACTCCCACAGCTTGGGGAGCTAGCTGCTTCAAGAGTCTGGCTCAGCCCAGGGAGCCAACTAGCCAAGGACTCTGGTTCAGCAGCAGGGAGCCTGACCGCTCCAGATTCATTTGGGGCTTTCAGAATCTCTGCTGCAGTGCTAGGAGCTTAAATGCTGAGAACCAAGTCTGCCAGGCTCCCAGCTGCGTGGCAGGGAACCTGAAAGCCCTGAAAGCTATGGCTCCCAGTGCTTCCTGGCTTCTAGCTCAAGCCAGAGTTTTCAGGGCTTCTAGGCTCCTTGCTGCAGAACCAGGGCTTCCAGGCTCCCAGCTCTGCTGCAGGAAATCTGGAAGACCTGCAGTCTCTGGCCCAAAGCAGCCCACATGATGGGGCTCCCCTGAAGCCTGCCAAGGGAGCTGGTAGGGACCCCTGCAAGTTCTTCAAAGCAAGCTTGCTTTCATGGGAAATTTCAGTCTTGATGAACCAGCTTTTTCCAGGTTTCAGAGTGGTAGCTGTGTTAGTCTGTATCAGAAAAAATAATGAGGAGTCCTTGTGGCACCTCAGAGACTAACAAATTTATTTGGGCATAAGCTTGTGGGTCTGATGAAGTGGGTTCTAGCACATGAAAGCTTATGCCCAAATAAATTTGTTAGTCTCTAAGGTGCCACAAGGACTCCTCGCAGCTTTTTCCAACGAGCTTTAGTTATATTATTAAAATGTTAGTAAACTTTAATCATATGAATAAGCTATTTGAATTGAAACACAGATTACATAAACAGATTGCTATATTAAATTTCTTATCAATGTACTATGAGGAGATTTAAATATAGCAGTAGCTTTCCGTCATTTGGTGTTATGATGCTTTTATCTAATTTCCAGAGTGGCCCAAGCTTTGGGTGTGAAGTGCCCTTGCACTAGGGTTTCAAATTTCAATATGGCTGACTTACTGCTTACAAAATTATTTATGTGTAGGTCTTCTGTCTAAGACTTTGGGAACCACGGGTCTGTCTTTTTCTCATTGACACTAAAGAGTTGTTTTTTTCATAGGAGTGGTAACTTGCCTTAGTGTCGTTGGCCAAAATGTCCCTGTCTCCCACCAATGTGTAGCAGTACAATGCTTACTTACGAAGTAGTTGGCAATGATAGGTGCTATACAAATGTAAAATATTGTTCATTAATACATTAGTGTTAATTGTAGTTCTGAGAAATGCACACTCGCATAGAAGAGTAAAGCTTAAAAGTTACTAAAAGTTTAAACATTTTGCTTTTGATCTTGCTTTATTTGCAGCTTCCTCTCTTAGGGATGATGATGAGAGCTCAGTGGATATTTACGATGGGTTGGACAGCACTTCAGTTGTTTCAGGTATGTAGATAGTAAACTGTTGCATTGTCTTATTCAGTTTGATCTACTGTGTGAGGATTCTTGATGCTACGCACAAATAAAGTGTCACCTGCCTGACTGAATGCATTTTGTTAATAATATCTATTTGTATTATGGTAGCATCTACAAATTTCAGTCAAGGATTAGGGCCCCATTGTGGTAGGCTCATAACAAATAACAAAGAAGACAATCCCTGTCACAGAGATCTTGAAGTCTAGGTGACTGATGAACAAAACATATAGATAGGATGAGGGAGAGTGTTTGTCTGTGGTCTATGCTTCTGCATTACAGTGGAGCTAAAGCAAGTGAGTCAAGACTTGGAAGGGGACATAAAACAACAAAGAGGAAAGTTTGGCAGTTATATTCTAATTGCCCTTCATTTTGGAACATTCTTGGTTACTGGGTTGAGTGCTGAGACTGCCCCTTCTCTTTCTGAATGACCTGCCTGCTACCTGTATATGTAACTCGCAGAAGTCAGAGGCTGGGCTTTCTTGGTAGCTGGCCTCTGCTTCAGGAATCTTCTCCCACTGGAAATGTTTCTAAGACTGAACCAGGCCAGATGCAGAATGCATTGCAAGACACACTTTGTTCTGGCTATCCATTAATTACTGACTTTAAAATCCTGGAAATTTGGCCTACCATCTAGATTTACCCCTTCTCGGCACACTTAAATTAAAGGACTTGCTATGCATTTGCTCTCTGTTTTAATTGTTAACCAGTTAGTATTAACCAATCATGTAAAATGCACTCACATTCAGTGAGGGTAGCTGTCCTATGAATCAGTAACAAGAATAAAAAATTTTAAGCAAAATATTTGCAAGTAGACTTTAAAACTAAATTTCATTCACTTTTACATTAGAATGCAAATTAGGCCCTTAAATTTTCAAATAAAATAAAAGTAGCACAAATATTAAAGTGGGGGAGGGGGTGAGAGGAGAGAATCTTTTTACTGTTGTGACTTTCTCATTGAAGAATATGAGCTGTCTTGTTTAAAAGGCTTCTCCTCTATGACAGAAGGCTGCTCACTGCATAACAAACTACTTTGATCATATTTTTTTCCTTTACTTAATGAGTATTTCTTATTTCAGACAATCCTGCTCAAAACTCTACACCCACAAGAAACTGTTTAAACTTATTTGATGAGATCCTAATTGAAGAAGGAACTGCAAAGGAAGCAACTTACAATGATGTGTGTATTAATATGATTACAGCTAATAGAAAAAATTGTCATATGCTGGCAGACTGCAAAAATTGTTTTAAAGCAACACTGGTGGTCAAATTGTAGAAGAAAAAGAGAAAACTTTAATATAACAAAACTATGTACTAAACAATTTTATCTTAATTTCAAAGGTTATGTAAGAGAATTGGGCTCGTGTTCTAATTATGGCTCTATCTAGTCTCATGTTAATGCAGGGGTAGGCAACCTATGGCACGTGTGCCGAAGGCAGCGCGTGAGCTGATTTTCATTGGCTCTCACACTGCCCGAGTCCTGGCCACCAGTCCGGGGGTGGGGCTCTGCATTTTAATTTAATTTTAAATGAAGCTTCTTAAACATTTTAAAAACCTTATTTACTTTACATACAATAGTTTAGTTATATATTAAAGACTTATAGAAAGAGACCTTGTTAAAATGTATTACTGGCCCGCAAAACCTTAAATTAGAGTGAATAAATGAAGACTCAGCACACCACTTCTGAAAGGTTGCTGACTCTTGTGTTAATGCATGAAGTGTCATGATGAGATTATACCCTATGACATTTCAGTCTTCCTCCCAATTATATTATGAAAAAACTCTTGCACTGATTATGGAGAAACGGTCAGTATACTTAAGGGTGTGATTAGGCTTATCAGGAAAGTAATCTTGAAACTGCAAAACTTAAACTACTTTACCTTAAACCTCTTAATTGTAGTTCCTGAATAAAAAGAAAATAAATGTTTTGGAAATTTGGAGGCAGTTGGCTAAATTGTGATATAAGTATGACTGTCTGGAAAACTGCATGTTCATTTTTATAAAAGTTTCCTAACTTCTGGATGATTCAAAAAGTATCTTAAATTAGAAACTCTAAAACTTTGTTTATTCTTTTGACCTCAACAAGAACTTGTTCCTTGACTGTTTTTGGAAAGTTTGGGTTTTGGCATTTTTCATTATATTTATTTTAAACTTGAGTCCTCTGCATTACATAAAGTCCACAGGGTCCCTGATGGGGACTCGTACTTTACAAAACCAGAGAAAGCTACAGGACTTGCTCTGCCCATAGAGCTCTTAAAGGTTGTAAGAGAAGGTTGCAGAACTGCTGCTTAGCACAGCTTTTAAACTCATCAGAAGTTCCACTTCTGCAGAAGCTTGTTTTGTGACTCCAGATAAGCTCATCTTCATCTAGTGGCTTGGCTCCCTGTAACTCCCTAGCTTACTACTATTGTACATATATGCACATGTAAGTTTACTCTGCTCATGTGAAATTCAGTGAGCTTTTTTGTAACTTTTTTAACACCCAAACTGGGGAAGTTATTTTATGTACTCACATGAATAGGCTAACATGATTTTTTTTTTTTTTAATCTGACAGCTTTTTAGACAAGTTAATATTTTAAAATGAGAATGGTTTTGGGAAGAAATGTTATTTTATAAGCTACGTCCTTAACTACAGAACAATTTCCAGATACAAATCTTATAACCATTAATTTAACCAACTTTTGCATAGTCAACCTCTATAAAGTCAAAACACCTTTATTTTACAGTTGAAGGCAGAGTATGGAAAATGTCAGCAGCAGATTAAAGAGTTGATGAAGAAGTTTAAGGAAGTACAGGCACAGGTACTGTGTGCTAAAGGGTATCTTTAAAACTTATCAATGAGAATTCAGTTTGCTTTAAATACACTAATATGGCATCAAATGTATATTGCTTTGAAAGAATAACACAGCTATGACGAAATGGGTATTCCCCCACGAAAGCTTATGCTCCAATACTTTTGTTAGTCTATAAGGTGCCACAGGACTCTTTGTTGCTTTTTACAGCTAATTAAATATTGTACCTTTCTGGTAGGTATCTACTGCAATAACTTTGCCAGGAATCTTTAAAGCAAAAGACAGTCACTTGTGCCTTTAGTAGATTACTAGATAAATAAACTTATGTTTCTAAAAATTACATACAAAATGTAAGCTAGCCTGTTAGGAACCCTAACTCTATACTTTAAAAAAAAAAAAAAAAAAGAGAGAGAGAGAGCTGGCTGCTTCTGGAATGATGTCCAATTCTTTTGTTGATAATGTCTATTTAATGTTTAGTGTCAGGGTCTCTGCAGCCATTCAGAATAGTTAATCCTGAAGATTAGGGAGTTGAAAGCAAAAAATGAAGACCTGATGCTGAACACCTCAACTCCCACTGATGGCCGTGAGAGCTGAAGATGCTCAATGCCTCAGAATTTGTTCCTATATAATTTTATTTTGTCATGCTTTGATGAGAACAATCTGATGCCCACTATCAATTCCAGTAGGCCCGGTGTAGACTAATGTTGCCAGGAGAGAATTACGGTCACTGCCCTGTAGAGCTTACAAGCTAAATTGTACACTTGACACAATGACAGTGAGAGCAACAAATAGTAGAGGGCCTGGAGCAAGGAAGGATGTGGATTACATCAGTGCAATTCTATGGGCATGCTGTATAAAACATGGTTACATCTTGGTGATTATATTTTTTAATATATCAAAAACACAAGGAACAGAAGTAAGAGTGAAGACTTTTGACTCGTGTAGAGACCATTCATTCACTGCCTTTTACATCACTGTTGCAATACATTTTGTAGTCTGTTTTAATAGGAATGTCTGTTTTTCTAGTTGCTATCATATGTGTCTAATGATGTTTTTATGCATGTATGAGGGTAAATATTTCAGGCTAATTCTCCGTGCATTTTTTTTAAATAGAACTCCATTCTACAAAATGAAAATCAGGCACTTAAAAAGAATATTTCAGCACTTATCAAAACTGCTAGAGTGGAAATTAATCGCAAAGATGAGGAAATCAGTAACCTCCACCAAAGGTACAAGTAGACAAGTCTAATTTATTATTTACTTTTTGTTTGAACATAGGTTTATAGCCTTCTGTTAAAAACTTTTTATGCATGAAAAAATCACTGTTTAGTAAATGGGTTGTCTCCTGTAATCTTAGTACATTTTTTTTTTCTTTTTTGTCAGAAGTGCTGATCTGAACTCTCTGGATTCTACCCAGGGATCATTGACAATTTCTAACAGACTGACCATATGCTTAACCTTATCTTTGCTTCAAGTTTGAACTGGGGAGTTTAATCATCCCATTGTATGTGTGTTTCAGTGTAGACAAGTGATCTCCAACCTTTTTACGCATAAGATCACTTTTTGAATTAAGATCAGCCCAGGATCTACCCTTCCCCGAGGCCCTGTCCCGCTAATTCCATTTCCCCCCTCCCTCCGTCGCTCGCTCTCCCCCACCCTCACTCATTTTCACCAGACTGGGGCAGGGGGTGGGGGTGCAGGCTCTGGGCTGGGGCCAAGGGGTTCAGAGTGTGGGAGGGGGCTCCGGGCACAGCCTGGGGTAGGGGGTTGGGGTGCAAGCTCTGGGAGGGCGTTTGGGTGCAGGGGTCATACAGTCACATTATACCTAATCTCATAGAATCCACTGGACATTTCATGAATTTTACTTTTTATTAGTGTCATTGGTGGTTTATAGATCCAAAATCCTTCAGGGATTGTCACAAATCAGTATAACATTCTCAACTGTGGGGTGTGCATTGGCTGAGCCTGGGGTAGGGGGTTGGGGTGCAGGAGTGAGGGGTGCAAGCTCTGGGAGAGAGTTTGGGTTCAGGAGGGGGCTCCAGGTTGGTGCAGAGTGTTGGGGGTGCAGGAGAGGATGAGGGGTATGGTCTCTGGGAGGGAGTTTGGTGCAGGAGGGTGCCCTGGGCTGGGGCAGGAGGATTGGGGTGCAGGATCGGGTGCAAAGTGTAGGCTCCGGCCGGGAGGCGCTTACTATAGGCAGCTCCTGGCCGACAGTGCAGTGGGGCTCAGGCAAGCTGCCTGCCTGCTGTGGCCCCACGCCACTCCCAAAAGTGGCTGGCTGATGGCATGTCTCTGCAACCCCTGAGGAGAGGGGGGCAGCAGGTCTCCACACGCTACCCATGCCCGCAAGCGCCACCCCCGCAGCTCCCATTGACCAGTTACCTGTTGGGGAGCCCTGCTGCGCTGCCGGACTTTTAGCGGTCCGGAGATCGCAATCAACTGGCAGAGGCTCCAGGATCAACCAATCAATCATGATTGACCAGTTGGTGACCACTAATGTGAACTATCTCATCCATATTTCCGCTTCAGGGCTAGTCTACTCTAGGATCTCAGATTGATTAAACCCAGTAAATATTTTTGGATACTTCTTGCTGGCCTTTCTAGCCAGATGTTGAAGAGCTCTACCTCCACTGTTAGTTGTGAGGGGGCTCTCTCTATTAGCAACTTGTCATACTCTCGCTGTACTAGGCCAGGGAGTTCAAAGTACAAGCGTGTAGACTAGAAAGGAGTTGGCTGGCTGGTTCTTGGACTCTGAGGCTAAGGCACAGGACTGGGACTTTGGAGAGCTAGGTTAAATTCCCAGCTCTGTCACTCACTACCTCTGTGACCTCAGGCAAGTCCCTTAGTTTATTTGTGCATCAGTTTATCCATCTGTAAAATGAAAAAAAAATTCCCTATCTTATTAAAGGGTATTGAGGCTAAAACCATTATTTGTGAGATAATCAGATGTTGCAGTGCTGGAGGTCATTAATACCTAAATGGTATGAATTTCTTTTTGAGATGATTATCAGAAGTGCTGTGACTGAGGTCAAGAAATGTTAATTTGTCCTTATTCGTAGTTGTCATAAGGTACTGTCCACATGAATGTATTTGAATAGTGTATAGTCTGATAAACACACATTGCCTTGTCCTGTTAGTTCTTTCAACTGATGGCTGTGACAAGTTAGCTGTTTTTTTTTCCACAACCTCGAATTTAGTATTCTAGATCTCAAAGCTATTGTTTTCTTTCAAAATCTTAATTTATTTTGAAAAACATTTTCAAACTATACTTCTATAAGTCCCCAAAAGATGAGACAATTATTAGCTACTTCAGAGGTGTCCATCATGCACTATAGGCTACTAGTCAAGTCATAACACACTGTCATCCCCATTTATCTGTCATTCCTTTAGAACATATTGTAGGAAATTCCTGGTTAAGGGCTGATTTAGTCAGCATAATAGACATTCTTATGGCAATTCCTGACAGACAAATTTTGGGCACATATTTAATGATGGACTTCATCATCATCGTGACTGAAATCTTTCTTTCTTTATAAGGAAAAGATGCCTTGTTGTTTGAGGCTTTGCAAAAACTTCAAAGTGTTATATGCTTAGATACCATGGTGATGGTACAGTACAAGAACCTGAATAAAATACAATATACTGGAACTCAAACAATGAAACAGAGTCTTAACCCTTATGTCCAAAAACTTATCTATAGCAATGGTAAATTTGTGAAAAAGTAAACTTCTCTGGGTCTTAAGAGACAAATCTGTAGAAAAATCAGACCCATGTATTTCAGTTTTGAGGCTTTAATTCCACACAGTGGCCTACTGATAAAGAATTGGTACATTGTGACAATATACAGATTGTTAATCTTAAACCACTTTACATAGCTGTTGAGTGAGAGGGAAATAAAGTGGTTATTTAAAAAATTACTTAGATACCATCAAGTTCACAACAAATGTAAGTACCCATATGCTTTTAGCTGTCAGGCTACATGCCTTTCAGAGTCTGTTGCTCTTGATGAAAATACTGTTCTCCTTGTATTGTTGCACTGTGATGCCAGAACATAGGTTTTCTACAATTAGCATAATCAAAACAAGCTTATACAGGTATTCAGCAAACCCACAGGATTTGATGCAGATGTTGGTGAGTGGTCCCAGTGTAAATACTTTCTAGCCATATCAGGCTACTCTCTATTAGTGTAAAAGGGGACCAGGATTAAAACATCTTGGTGGACACAGTCACAGTGAACACTTAACGGTAGAAAGCTGAACTGGTAAAGGTGAGCTATTCTGTCTCATCAGATCTAGATTTCAAACCCAATTAACATAATACCTAAATAATACTAAGGATTAGCATTTTTACTTACTTTGAAATGAGTTATTACATAATCTCCAATGTGCCTTAGTCTCAGTCTAATAAGGACAGTGGGTTTTTTAGTGTATATTAAATTGAGGGCAAAATTAAACATTAGCACTAAATGAAAATCAGGCATACTAAAAAAGGAATAAAAATGGCAAAAGTTCAAAACAAGCAGAGTGCAGAAAAATGGCTTTAGGCAATTACAGCAGCAACAATATTTTATTGACTGGAAAGCATAAGACCAAAAATAGGGACAACCAAATTTTTTTTCATCCATAGGCAAATTTCATATTTGGCTGCTAACTGGTCAGCAAATAACATTTCTCTGCTTGGCACCGACATGTGATTGTCTCTCTTTTGCCCTGAAGTTCCTTACAGGTTTGTTCTTAGCTTTGAAGGTACACTTGGATTCAGTTTAGAAGTAGGTATCAGAGCTATCTCATCCCTGACTCTAAAAACAACTACAAGCATAACTTCTATATGTTATCACTATGCTCTTACTTTGTTTCCTGGATTATGGACTGGAATTCGTTTAGAGTTAGTCATGAGAGTGTAAGAAACATGGCGTTGTTTTTAACCAGTCCCTTTATGTGGAGTGCCATATGCTGGACCTGGCACAAAAGTGAGTCTTTTCTGTTCTAGCTAGGTAGTTTTTACATGCCCCTCGCTATCTGCATAGGCTGCGCTTTCCCCCCCCCCCCCCCTTTGATGACCTTGCAGCAGTTGCACATGGCCTTGATGAGGCTTGATTATCGTAATTTACTTGTTTTCTTTTGCGTGCAGCAAGTTCAACACAATAGTTTATTTGTTTATTGGTTTGATCATATTACACCTATTCTTACTGACTGTCTACATACTGGAAGGTTTGCTGTCTGAGTTAGTGTGGTTGATTTTTATGATCCCTAATAGCATAAGCCTTGATTTATATTTGAGACCACCTCTGAGTCTTGTGCTGATGGTTATTGCTTTTTCACTGCTTGGCAGTAATTTCAAATAATAAAACTGATAGGTATAACATACAATTTTATCTTTCTTGCCCTGTGGTTCCTTATGCATTTGTTTTTGGGATATTTCACCACAAATCTTTTTTTTCAAATTTGTTGCTTTTTGAGACCAAGTGAATTGACTGTCCGCTTTTAAATTTCCAGGCGTACTTTTAAAAATAAAGGGTTTTTTTAATGTCCTAGTTTTACCCAATTCTTCCTTCAAACTGAGAATTTAGAAAAATATGAAAAATATTCAGTGTAAATTGTGAAAGATCAAGCTAGGTAGAGCCTTAGGCTGCAATTCTTACTCTGTAGCAGAGATGGGCAAACTACAGCGACCTGCCTGGCCCTTGAGCTCCCGGCCTGGGAGGCTAGCCCCCGTCCCCTCCCCTGCTGTCCTTCCTCCCCCGCAGCCTCAGTGCGCCATGCCGCCAGCACTGTGGGTGGCGGGGCTGAGCTCCTGCCAGGCAGAACGGCTGCAAGAGCTGCTGGCCTGACCCAGTGCTCTAGACTTCGAGGCGGCCATGGCTGGCTCCAGCCGGGCAGCGCAGCTGCCAGTCCTGGTGTTCTGAGCAGTGTGGTAAGGGAGCGGGTGGTCCCAGGGAGTGGTCAGGGGACAGGGAACGGGGCAGTTGGATAGACATGGAAGTCCCGGGAGGCCTGTTGGGGTCGGGGTGGGGGTGTGTGTAGCAGTAAGGGCAGTCAGGGGACAGGGAGCAGGGGGGTTTGGATGGGTTGGGGGTTCTGAGGGGGGCATTCAGGGGGCGGGAAGTGGGAGGGGGCGGGGGCCAGGCTCTTTGGGGAGGCACAGCCTTCCCTACCCAACCCTCCATACAGTTTCGGAACCCTGATGTGGCCCTCAGGCCAAAAGTTTGCCCACCCCTTCTTTATAGAATTTCACCTACAAAAGCTGCAAACTTGACTTGGAAATTTTAGGATAAATGCCTTGTATTGTAAGCTTTGCTGTCCTTTAGTCAGTACTACTGAATAACAGTTTAAGAAAGAACCAAGGAGTTCATAGAATTTTGGCTTTAGTTAAATTATAACAACAACAAAAACTTAATATGATTCTTCTATCTGTTTACAAATAGGTTATCAGAATTTCCCAGTCATCGAAATAACTACGCTAGAACGTATCTTTCAGGATCAACTAATACAAGGTGCTCCGAGATAAATAAAACAAAAGATCCTAAATTCAGAGCTTCTTCTTTAGTAGACAATACAAAGACAGATCATAGACTGAAAACTGACTGTTCCAAAGATGTACATCACAGTTATTCATCTCACAATATGGAGGATGGAAAATCACACTCAGAAAGAAGAAACTCTCCATATTTACTCAGATATCCTCCTGAAGAGCTTTGTAATGACAGTTCTCGTGCCTGTTTCCAAAACTTTGACCACTACTCCAATAAGGGTAACAGAAGGGAAAGAGAAACGAAAAATGGTGAGCAGTATAGCAAGGCTAATGACAACAGGTACAAAAGAGATACATACCAGAGCACTGGTAACAGTACAGATAGTGAACAGGGAAACACAGACTCTCATCAAAACTTGCAAATATATTCAGAAAAATCTGGTAAAAGTGAGCTGCAGCAAGAAAGTAAGAGCAAAAAGCTGAAAGGTAGCCCACCTGTGGAAAATAGAACTGATAGGTGCGTTTCTACCTGGGAGAAACAAACAACCATTAAGGAGAGATCACAAACAGTTGAATCTCAAGGTGATGAAAAGGGTGAAAGGTCACAAAACATAAACAAACAGGACCTTGAAACACTTGATAAAGATGAGAAGAATTTTGCACAGAAAAACAAATCAACTGGAAAGCAACAAGAACAACCAAGAAGGTCTGGCCGAGTGAATAGTCCACATTCAAAGAATGAAACTGCAAAGAGCCCACACAAATCACATAAGTGCCCCGTGGAAGACTGTAGAAGAGGAACAGATGGAGACTGCAAGAGGGATAGGGGAGCAAGTGATCATAGTTCCCGAGAGGCAAGATCTTCACCTTCTACTTCCAGCAACAGAGAGCACAAACATACACGCTCCAAGGAAAATAGCAGCAGATATGAATGGGAAACTACATATTCAAAATCAGAGAGACACAGAACTGAAGAAAAAAGGAAAAGAGATGAAGAAAGTAGGCATCCTAGAAATGAAAGAAAAGTAACAAAAGAAATTACACACCAGACTGCAAAAGAATCCAAGAAGGTTACAGATGCTACAAAAAATGAGAGAAACAAATCGTCTAAACCAGAAGAAACACACAGAGTAGCAGATGGTTTAAAAGAGCACAAAGCTAAAAAAGCTAAAGAAGATAAAAATGGAACAAAAAAGGAAGATCTAAAACTAAGCTTTATGGAAAAGCTAAATTTAACTCTTTCTCCTGCTAAAACACAGCCTCTCTGTCAAAATAATGGAATAGAAACAGATTACAAAAAAGCCAGTAGTGAAGATAGTACAGAGACCCCAGGGCATACAGAAATGTTAACACCTGCCCAACCTATTAGTATTGCTTCAATAGAGCAAACCAAGGTTCCAGTTCAAACAAACTTGGAACCAAAGACACCTGTTTCTGAGATCAAAAGGAAAACTGAAAATGAAGCTTTGACAGAAACTCTAGACCTAGTGCAGGCTGAAGCTTTGGCAAAAACAGTGGATGCACTGCAACCTGAACTGACTAATGATAACACCGTGTCCCTTCCTGAGGCTGGAATAGAGATGGAAGAGGCAGACAAAACATGCACAGCTCCTGAGCTAGAAAGCCCTATGAATCATGATGAAGCTCGGAACATTGATTATGATGACTTGGAGACCATCAGTTCTGATGATTTTGAGTCCCATAGTGTCGCAGATGATATTAGACAAACGAAGTCAGACTCATTAATGCAAGTGGTAGATACCAATGATGGTGTGTCTGGAGAAAGTTTTGAGTATCCCGCCAAGGAAAACAGTGCTTTGAAAACCGTACCTTACAAGGAGGGCGTGACTACATCCGAGCCAACTGACGGGTATATACCAGCGGATGGGGACGTACCCGTAGTTGATCAAAACACTTGTAATTTGGAGCAAAACTTGCCAGAACCAGAAATCAATGTAGTAACAACTTCTCATAGTGATAAACTAGATCCTAGAACTAAAGCAAGAGAAACTAACCCAGTTCCTGCTGACGATGACAATTCAATATTAAGCATTGATCTCAATCACTTGAGGTACATTCCAAAGGTTATCAGCCCACTGAATAGTCCAATGCGACCACTGGCTAAAGCACTCAGGATGGAGAGCCCTTGCAAAGGACTTGTGAAGAGTTATAACAAAGGTATTAATTTATATTTTATCCTAGTTTTGTTTTTGATTTTAGATATCTATCCAAAATATGCATTAGTCGGAAGTAAAAATGATTGTCTCTTTGAGATTTTTAAACCCAGAGAATGCAATTTTGCTTTGTCTATGCCATTACTTACTTTTTCATATTCCCCTTTGTATGTACATTTTATAATGGGAGGGGCAGGGGTGTCTATGATTGCCTGATTGCAGTGGGCAATTGGACTTCAGTGTTTGTGATTCACACACATTACATTGGAGTGAAGGAATTTGTATTAACCTCATGCAAAATAAACACACGCAACATTGTCATTTTAAAAACTTAGTCATTCAAAAGATGGACAGACCAATTAAGGTATCTCATGTAAGTATCTGTTACCTTAGAGTTTATACATTCAATTAGGGTTGATTCATGAAAATTCATTTTATACAGTCCATTGACAACTATAACTTTTTGATCCACAATGAATGCATAAAATCTTCCAACATATACAGTAATAATTGTATTTGTTGGCGTCTATATATCTGTTTTTTCAAAAGGATTTAAACCCTACCTTAAATGGAAAAAATGATAGTAACCCAAACTATTGAGTCATTACTGACACCTACATAATATTTTGCACTTCTATGGCAAAGGATCTCACCGCTCTACAAACAGTAGTGAATTAAGCTGTCCAACATCCGAGTAGAGTAGAAAGTAGAAGTAGCTAGGTCTGATTGAAAGTTTTCCATCAACATTGTTTTTCAACAGAAGACTGGGGTTTTGTTTAAATGAATTGCTTTGCAAAAAATGTTTGGTTGTCTGTGGAAAATTTAGATTTTTGTTGAAATACACAATGCTCACAAACCAAAATATTTAATAAAAAACTGTGATTTTTGAAATGCTGCTGCAGTGTCTCATGGGAGTTGCAGTTCTGGTGCCGCACGCTCCCATTCTCTTTTATGAGCTGGGATCTGCAGCTGGACTTTATCTCCTGTGAGACACCTTGTCTTCTCTCCAAGAAAGGGGACTGATGCATTTTGGGAGATGTCCTACCAGAAAGATCAGCCTGTAGAGGAGAATGGGAGCACAAAGCACCACAGTGACATTTCAGAATTGCATTTCAGCTGAAAACCAAAACATTAAAATTCTTGCCTAAAATTTAAAATTTTCCATTGGGGATGGGGGCACATGCACACACTTTCTGATCGCCTCTAATGATATCTCTAGTTACAGATGGTAGACTGGGATCAAAGGGAGCACATTTTTAAAGGTACTGAGGGGCCTAAAGAGGCAGATCAATGCCTAGATGCTTTTGAAAACCCCAATAGATGTTGATCTCATCTTTAGGTGCCTAAATAACTTTAAAAAATTGGCACCAAATGACTTACCTGTGGGAAAGATGGGAATTGGAGCTGGATCTCCCAACTTCCAGAGGTGTGTGTTAGCCACTAGACTATTCTTCCCCTCAGTTAAATGAATTTGAATGTCTAAATATGTTTTATAAATATGAGATAGTCAGGATGAAAGTAGCAGAAAATTTCATACACAAATAATCATTAGAGTGTATTCATTGAGGAGAAATGGGAGAGGGTGGAGAGTTTTTAAATCCTTACTTTCTGCAAAACTCAATTTACTTAGTCCTCTGGAACTCTGCCTATTACACTTGACCAGCAACTCTTAAGCCTTTTCATCTGAACAGCCATTCATAAATTTGCATACGTGATATTTAACGTAACAGCAAATATAGCTGATACTAGTTATAAGAAAATAGAAATAGGGGACCTGAGGAGATTAGACCCCAAGTAGATAAATGCCAAATGAAGGACTATCATTTTAAAGTGCATCCCTTTATTTATTTATTTATTTATTTATTTTTTTAAATGCATCTGGTCTAGGACTTGAGCTGCCATATTCCAAAGTGTGTGTGTGTGTATTAGTACCTTTATAGCTCTGTGTAAACTTGTCTTTTTCACCAACAGAAGTTGGTCCAATAAAAGTTGTTACAGTACCTCACCAACCATGTTTCTCTAATATCACGGGACCAACACGTCAATAGCAACACTGCACATATCTCAAAGTAGTAATTTTTATCTTTAAGTTAGACAAATACGGGGGTGGGCAAACTATTTTTGGCCTGAGGGCCGCATTGGGCTTCTGAAACTGTTTGGAGGGCCAGGTAAGGAAGGCTGTGCCTCCCCAAACAGCCTGGCCCCTGCCCCCTATCCGCCCCCTCCCACTTCCTGCCCCCTGACTGCCCACCTCAGAATCCCTGACCCATCCAACGTCCACCCCCTGCTCCTTGTCCGGACCGCCCCCTCCCAGAACCCCTCTCCCCAGCCGCCCCCCCCAGGATCCTACCCCCTATCCAAACCCCTCCTGCTCCCTGTCCTGCCCCTATCCACACCCCCGCCCCCTGACAGGCCCCCCCAGGGACTCCCACACCTATCCAATCCCCCCATCCCCTTATCATGCCGCTCAGAACACCAGGACTGATAGCTGTGCCGCCAAGCCGGAGCCAGCCACACCACCACGCAGTCTAGAGCACCGGGGCAGGCCAGCGGCTCTTGCAGCCGCGCTGCCCGGCAGGAGCTCGCAGCCCGCCCTGGCGGCACGGCAAGCTGAGGCTGCGGGGGAGGGGGGGACAGCAGGGGAGGGGTCGGGGGCTAGCCTCTCAGGCCAGGAGCTCAAGGGCCGGGCAGGATGGTCCCGCGGGCCAGATGTGGCCTGCGGGCCGTAGTTTGCCCACATCTGCTCTAATAATAGTAGCCATTACATCTGTTTTTGATAGGCAAGAAGTTACTGTCTCCCTTAGTCCTGAAATTCAGTACTCCTCTCTATTATAACTCCTGCTTAGTTCTCCCAGGATACACTTTATGCATATGCTACTACTTTATTTTGACACCTTTTACTTTTTGCTTTAGTTTATTAAAAGTTTGGTTAGGTGGAAAGTTCAGGAGAGTTATTGCATAAAGAAAGCTGAAGAATATTGTTTAATAACAAAAGTTGCAAAACTTGTAGAAGGTAATTAAATGTTATGTAACAGTTAGATATCTTTGTGTCCATTCCTTTCCAAAAATCATTAATGGAATAACAGTTTTACTGCTCTGGAAGCGATATAAAATGAATGTCTAAGAACACTGGCTTCAAACAGAAGAACGTTTGTTTGGGGAAAGTAATTATTTTGAATTCATATTTTCTCTTGTTTTTGACACTAAGTGTTGTGAGATGTCAGTGACAAAAGAATATCTAATACCTATGTAATTAAAAATATAAAAGAATTTAATAAATATGGGTGACCAACAAACAAACCCAAACAGCTAAAAATCTTAATCAAATAGTATTTACCACTTAATTACGCATATGTAGATATTTTCTTTTTATAATCGGGAGCCAAAATCTGTCTCTTGTAGCTTGATATTGTACTAAGCCTAACCAGATGACTTTAAAAAAAAAAAAAAAAACTCCTAATGGATTGTTTTTAAAATAAGGTATTAAAAATTGAAAGATCAAACAATTGGTACACTTGATTGTGAGGAGAGAGAAAAAGCAATTTTTGAGTTAGGAGTATTAAAAAAAATCCTGACCTTTCCCCTTGTCTCCCACATTTCTGTAATTCAAACAGCTAAACTAAACACTTGTTTATCAAAAATTAATAGGAGGAAGAATCTCTTCTGCTGTAGAGTTTGGTTTAACCTCTGGAGTAATCTTTTATCTTAAAGTTATCAGCAACTGAAATGAATTTATTGTGTCTGTAGTGCCTAGTGTGATGGGTCCCGATCGTTACTTAGTAGATTCATAGATTTTAAGGACAGAAGGGACTATTACATCCCTTTTGGTAGCCCTGATGCAGAGAAATGAATGCCAAAGTAAATGGATTTATGCTACATATTTTGACCTTATATGAAACCAGTAAAAGAAAATCAGAATTCGTGTGTAAATCTTGTTACGCTTCGTGGTTTCATAGTTGGATTCTAAGGACACAATCTTGCACAATATTAGCATAACAAGTAACTTACTGGCGTAAAGAGTAAAATAGTGAAAATTTTCAAGCATTTTATTTTTCTTCAAAATATTCAGTGCAGACAATAATATTTTCACCAAACAAAACTTGCATAATCCATTCTTGTTTTTAATCTTAAAGACCTAAAAAAATCCCACTGACATCAATGGGAGCAGAATGAGGTACTTATTTTTTATCTGTAATCTGCTTTCTCAATGTTGTTCATATCTACCAGAGTTTAAGATCAAATATACTGAGTAGAAGCTGACAATTCTAAACAGTTAAGCACCCAGTTCTAATAAAAGGTAAACCACTGAGTCGTCTGGATTTTTCCTAAAATGTTTGCTCTGTGTGGAATTGTGTGTTTATGGATGGTTAACAAACTATTCTCTTTATAGATTTAACCTCTGAAAGCACAGTTGCCTGTCCCTCAAAGACTCTGTCAAATGAAGTAAATAAAGAAAATCAAAAGCCAGTTTGCTCACCTGACAAACACTTAGAGATGGAGTCCCAGCTGAGCATATCCTCGGATGAATTAGAAGAAGGAGAAATTGTAAGTGATGATGAAAAATCCAAATCAGAAAGAAACTCTGAGAATAGTAAAATATCAAGGGGAAGAGCTTCTCCTGAAACACACAATTTGAGCAGCAGTCCACATAACCAAATGAATAAAACTGCATCTTGCAATGAAGATAGTGGAAAATTAGTTTACAAAAAAGGAAATGCAAACAAAAGTAGAGAAAAACATAAAAGTGGAGCTACCAGATCGTCAAAGGAAAGAAAGAAAAATAAAACTGTGAGCATTGCTTGCCTTGAAAAAATAGTTCAAATTATTCTTGAACCTTCTACAGTACAAGAAATTATGCAGATGTTAAAAGCTATACGAAAACAGATAAGGAAAAATTATATGAAGTTCAAGATGCATTTCCCAGTTCAGCATTTTCACAGAATTATAGAATCCGCTATTTTGAATTTTACATCATTGATAAAGTACCTCAACTTTTCCAAGATGTCTAGATTAGGTGAGACTTTAAAATTGACACTCTGTGAAACTATAGAGTCTAAACTTAGGCATGTTAAAAAGAATGCAACAGTGGAACAGCTTTTTGAACAACAGCTGTCAGATATGAAAAAACAGTTGTGGAAATTTGTGGATGAACGGCTTGATTACTTATTTGAAAAAATAAAGAGAATTCTAGTAAAACTCTGTGATTTAGTAAGCATTGGAAATGAGAGTGATGAAGGAAAGCTTGAAATCAGAACTACACAAAAACAAAAATGCACAACAGGTCATAAAAATGATGTACAAAAATCCAGGAAAAAGTCCCTAAAAGTAAAATCTCAAAAGTCTGAAGAATATGTCCTTCCTAAACCAGTGGTAAGTTATCAACCATTTAACAAGTGTCACCATGACAAAAATAAAACAGATGCACCAAAAAATGTGATTACAAAATGTCTAAATTCCATTGATAATACAAGGAACTCCCAAACCCAAGTGCTGCCCTCTAAGGAAAATAATTTGCAAGGCACCCTAACTCCACTGAAAAGTGCAAGATATGAAAAGGAAGGCTTTCACATGGTCAGAGATGCTCACAAGTCTGATTTTAATTATGAACTTCTTACAGAACAGCAGACTTCTAGTCTTACATTTAACCTAGTGAGTGATGCACAAATGGGTGAAATATTCAAAAGTTTGTTACAAGGCTCTGATCTTTTAGAAAAAAGCATCAGCAGCATTGATACAGATCAGTGGGAGTTCAGGACACCAGAAAAACAGATCCTGGAAAGTCAAAAATGCAGAAATAATCCTGCTTCTGTTATAGAAGAGGCAGTTCCAATAGAGGCCTGTGTGAAATCTAGACCAGTAGAGGGTATTAATTGGCCTGCAGTTTCACCTGAAAGAGCCTCATCTTTATCATCTAGACTTCAGATGCCAGTTGATCCAGATGTTCTGGATGAAAGCTGTATGTTTGAAGTTCCCCCAAGTGCAGTTTCCAGCAAAGATGATGAATGCAGTTTACAAAGGAATAAGTCATTTGTTTCCTCTATACTCCTTGAAGATCTAGCAGTTTCTTTAACTATTCCATCACCTTTGAAATCGGACGCTCACCTTAGCTTTCTGAAACCTGAAAACACATCCGGTTCAACTCCTGAGGGAGTTCTTAGTGCACATTACAGTGAAGATGCTCTTCTTGAAGAAGAGGATGCTACCGAACAAGACATTCATTTGGCTTTAGAATCTGATAATTCAAGTAGTAGATCAAGTTGTTCTTCATGGACAAGTCGGCCTATTGTTCCTGGTTTCCCTTGTGACCCCAGCCTACCAATGCAAGCAGTAATAATGGAGAAATCCAATGATCATTTCATTGTTAAGATAAGACGTGCAGTGCCATCAACATCGCCAACCCTTGATCAGACTACCCTGACAGAGGAATCACTGGTATCCTTAACCAAGAAAGAAAAGGAAGAAAATATATCTGCCAAAATAAAAAAAGATAATCAGGATACCACAGGCACAACTGTGGAAGAAAAAGATTCTAAGAGCGATATGAATGTCATTGATTCCACTGATGAGCTGTGTAATGTCAGTTCTAGACAAGAACAAGCTCATGATTTGCCTGAGCCCCTTAAGAAGCCACATAGTGCCACTGGAAAAGATGATGCTCCTAACTTGTATAAGCCCTTTTCAGAAACATCAAACAAAAATAGCCATGGTAGTGAAAACACAAGTGAAGACTTTAAGCTGTCTCAGATGCATGAATTGAAAGTGCCTGAAAACAAGAGAGAAATATCTAACACTTCAGTAGAAAGTCCTGTTAAAGCTGAAGTTGCTTTTCCTTCTGAATGCAGTGTTGATGCATATATAGATTTGACAGAAGATATTGCCAATGAAAGTGAAGTAGATTTATGTAATCTTGCAGTGGAATCAACTTTAAAAGTTGCAGAACAGGAAATTCATATAGGAAACTTAGATAAAGGTGATACAAAGGAAGAACCATTGGAGTGCAGTGTTAATGCATATATCGATTTAACAGAAGAGCTTTCCAGTGAGATTAAAGCAGATGAGTGCAACTCTAAAACAAAATCCACTTTAAATGTTGATTTGGGATGCCAGACAAGTCTTGATAAAACTAGCAAAAAGAGAAAAAAAGAGTCTGTAACAGACAATTCCAAGTCAAAAAAAACAAAAAAGGAAACTGAATCAGCTAGTGAAAGAAATGATAAAAGTAGTAAGAAGTCTGAGGAGAAAGGTTTAGCTCCCAAAAGATCTTCCAGTAAGAGGACTGAATTGCCTGAGAATAAAGATCCTTCAACTTCCTCCACGTCGCCACGTAGTCTATATGCCAAAAACATCATTAAAAAGAAAGGAGAAGTAGTTGTTTCTTGGACAAGGTAAGAGTATTGACAGTATACTCTCTTGGTGGAGGATGGGGTCTGGAGACATGTTTGAAGTACGGGGATAAAAATTAGTTTAGTGGGTGACTGAAGTTCCATATTTCTACAGAATAAACACAGTAATGGCCACAGCAGTGCAAGCCTCCCCCGTGCTGCTATAAGTTGAGCCTTTCTCAGCCTTGTTCAGAAAGGACCTCCTACGTTGTGAGAGTGATCTAGTCTCCATAGCCATTTAGTTCTTGATCTCTCTTCTGAGGGTGCCAGTTAGTGTTTGTGTGGGTTGTCTTTTTTGTTTTTAAACCATATTGACATCTGTTCACTGGAAATGGGTCTGAGACACTAACTCATTTCACAATCCACTGAATGGCTATTGGAAGATGGTGTTTTTTCAGTCACTTTATGTGGGTTGGAATCAGAAAGGTGTCCTAATGGAAAAGTATTCCATATCTCATAATTTCTGATTTATCTAGCCTCCCAGCAGTGATTTTTGTTTTGTTTTGTTTGGAATTACAGATGAAATTCAGTGTTGATAAATTCAAAGTAAGGCATATTAGAAACCGTAATCCCAACTATATATACAAAACGATGGGGTCTAAATTAGCTGTTACCTCTCAAAAAAGAGATCTTGGAGCCATTATGAATAGTTCTCTAAAAACATCCTATCAATGTGTAGCAGCAGTCAAAAAAGCTAACAATGTTAAGAACCATTAGGAAAGGGAAGATAATGCCTCTATTTAAATTCATGGTATGCACACACCTTGAATATTGCGTGCAGTCCTGGTCACCCCTTCTCAAAAAAGATATAGTAGAAATGAAAAAGGTACAGTGAAGTGCAACAAAAATGGTTAAGGGTGTGGAACAGCTTCTATATGAGGAGAGATTGAAAACACCAGGATTGTTCATCTTGGAAAGAAGACAACAATATGATGGTCTATTAAAATCATGAATGGTGTGGAGAAAGTGAATAAGGAATTATTATTTGTTATTTATTGTTTATATATTTATTGTTTATTCCTCCTCATAACACAAGAACACAAGGGGTCAGCCAATGAAATTAATAGGCAGCAAGTTTAAAACAAACAAAAGGAAATACTACTTCACACAACACACCCAATCTATGGAACTCGTTGCCAGGGGATATTGTTAAGGCCAAAAGTATAACTCGGTTCAAAGTAGAATTAGATATGTTCATGGATCTTTCCTCCATCAATGGCTATTAACCAGGATGGTCAGGGATGCAGCCCAGTTTTCTGAGTGTCCCTGAACCTCTGACTGCCAGATGCTGGGGCTGGACAGCAGGAGATGGCTCACTTGATAATTGTTCTGTTTGTTCCCTTTGAAGCATCTTAGAGAGACAAGGTAGGTCAGGTAATATCTTTTATTATTGGGCCAACTTTTGTGGGTGAGAGTGCTTTCAAGCCACACCGTGCTGCTGTTCGGGTCTGGGCTTGTGTGGCTTGAAATTTCTCTCTCTCTCCAACAGAAGTTGGTCCAAAAAAGAGATTACCCACCTTGCCTCTCTAATATTTGGGGATCAACACAGCTGCAGCTGCACTGCATACAACTTTGAAGCATCTGACATTGGCCACTGTCAGAAGACAGGATACTGTGATAGATGGACCATTGGTCTGACCCAGTATGGCCCTTTTTGTGTTCTTGTATAACACTCCTAAATTTTTAACATGAAACATGGCTCCAGAGCCACATGCGGCTCTTCAGAAGTTAAAATGCAGCTCCTTATATAGGCACCAACTCTGGGGCTGGAGCTACAGGCATCAACTTTCCAATGTGCCGGGGGGTGCTCACTGCTCAACCCCTGGCTCTGCCACAGGCCCTGCCTGCACTCCACCCCTTCCTGCCCCTCCCCTGAGCCTGCAGTGCCCTCGCTCCTCTCCCCCAGAGCCTCCTGCATGCCTTGAGACAGCTGATCAGGGAAGGAGGGGGAGGCCCTGATCGGAGGGAGGTGCTGGGAGCAGGGTGGGAGGGATCTGATGGGGGGCTGCTGCTGTAGTACTGTGGCACTTTGGCAATGTATGTTCCTTCTCAGGCTCAGGTTAGCCACCCCGAGTTAAGATGTTGAGAGTGCGCTACAATTTATGATTTATGAAATCTGTTCTAATTCAAATGCCTGAAGCTTTCTCCTCCTGCTGAACTACCTCCTAAAAGATTATGAAGAGTTCATTTTAAATAGCTAGTCATCACATAAGTTTAATTTTATATACTTTGAGTTCTTGTGGAATTTCTAAATAACATACTTTGCACTTATTGGCATATAGAACATTTCATCCAAAGATTTCACAAACAAACAACTGACTCCTCACAGCCACTCTGTGAAGGTGGTATATATGCCCATTTTACAGATGGCTACACTGAAGCCTTGGCTACACTGGTGCTGTACAGCGCTGCAACTTGCTGCGCTCAGGGGTGTGAAAACGCACACCCACCCCAAGCGCAGCAAGTGCAGCACTGTAAAGCGCCAGTGTAATCAGCACCTGCAGCGCTACACGCTCGCTCGCAGCACTGCAAGCTATTCCCCTGCGGCAGCACTGAATCCCCAAGTATAGCCAAGTTCTTAGGCACAAAGAGGTTATGAGCTATCCAAAGGTCACATAGTAAATCAATGGCAAATTTGGGAATAGAATCCTAACTCTTTTCTGCTTTTGATCACTCTACTCCTATGTAGATAATAGGAGTGTGGGGAAATGAAATAACCGGTACTCTTAAGAGTAGCATGTTTGACTTTTTGAGTCTGGAGCAGGGATCAGCAACCTTTGGCACGCGGCCTGCAGGGTAAGCACCCTGGTGGGCCGGGCCGGTTTGTTTACCTGCCGCTTCCGCAGGTTCGGCCGATCACGGCTCCCACTGGCCGTGGCTCGCCGCGCCAGGCCAATGGGGGCTGCAGGAAGCGGCGCAGGCCGAGGGATTCAAAACTTCAAAATGTGGGATCTGAGTTCTGCACAAATGGTAGAAAACTAGGGGTTAACATGGTAGTACAGTGCCCTATGAAATTTGAAGACCATGGTTTTGAATACTATAGACCTAGGTTCTAAGTCTCTAGGCTGAGTAAACTTCATTGCACCTTTTATTGTACAAATATAGGGGAAGAATGAGAATCTTTTATTCCAAAAATTTAGTCTGCCTGTATATCTATATTAACATGTGCTTGTATGCAGCAACACTGCTGTTAGCTTTACATCAGTAAAAGGAAGTGCCTGCCATCAGTTTCATAGCACTGTTTTAATTAATGTTTCATAGTTTGGGAACAGTGGGGTTTGTGTGTCAAAGTAATGTTTAGAAATTAATTTAATCTTGGAATTTTTTCTTTAGAAATGATGACCGTGAAATTCTATTGGAGTGTCAAAAAAATGGACCATCAGGAAAAACATTTATTTCCATAGCTGCCAGGCTAAACAAAAGCCCAAATCAGGTATATATATTTATTCTAGTTGGACTAGCTACTGTATTGCTACATTTCTGATTGCATAGTCCTGGACCAATATTTTTCTTCAAAGCACTTAAGGACAGAGATGTCAGGCTTCACAAATCAGGAATTATTTTTGTTCTTGTACATGTAGTTGGGGATTGTAAGAAGGGGAAATCTCTCAGATTCTCTTGGGTTTTTTTATTTTGAATCCTAAGCGTTCGTCTTTTGTATGTCTCAAGTCCTTAGGCAGGAATACTATGTCAAAAATAAAGTAGTACTGGACTCCATCTGTCTTGAATCTCAGTAATTATGATGGAGAATGAAGATTTCAATCACTGAAAGTGTAAAGTGGAGCAGAAGACCCATTTACTGTCATGTTCCTAAATCCTTTGGGCACTTTTGAAAAATCTCCCCCTAAAATTCACAAAACAAACTAATGAGTTGAGAGACGAAAGAACAAAAAAATCTAGATAGGTTTACATCTAGAAATTCTAATACTGGAAGATTAATCTGACCTGGTAGATGTTGAAATCCAGAACACTAATAATGTGTGTTTTGTTTTTTCTCCCCTTAGGTTTCAGAAAGATTCAAGCAGTTAATGAAGTTGTTCAAAAAGTCGAAGTGCAAGTAGCTATTAAGCAAGCTGCTGTTGTGATACAGAGTTTTGCTGTTGTCAGCAACGACTGACTACTCCAAGTACACACTTACGGATACTGTGGGAAGTATCCAAGTCGGAACACCTAGTTCAGTAAGCTGGTGCACAGTCGTTTATTAGCTCACTCTTCTCCATACAGTTGAAATGCTTCATCTCGGCTCAGATAGCAACAAGCATTCATTCTTTCAGCCTCGTCTCTCAATAGTATGTCAGCCATATGTGGGGAAAACAAAAACCAAACAAAACCAGCAGGCTGAATGAAGGAGAAAATTCCTGTACAAATGGAACAGTGTGAATTCAAAACTGTGGAAATTCGGTTGTTGGTTAAACTTGTTACATAACTGCGGAAACTTGCTCAGTCAGATAAAGCTAGTGAAACCTATTAAAGGTGCTGTAAACAGACTTTGTGTGACAACGTCAAACATGGGTTTTGTAAACCTAAATAATTGCCTGGAGTCCAATTGCTAGGAAATCTTGGGTGTGTAAAACATCAAAATACTGTTTTTGTTTGTTTTTGTTTTTTTGTTTTTCCAAATGTGAATTTAAAATACAGTTCCTAATAGGAATAATCCTGAAGTCAGTTGTTCTAGTAACTAGATTATCACATAATGAGAGAGTTGATCCTTTCCTACTGCATGAATTGCTAACAGTGGAATTCATGTGGGGGAAAAATCGGACATTGTGTCAAGGAGTTAAACTAGTAATTAATTCAATGGCCAGTTTTTCAGATGACTGCTTATGTTCTGCGATTGACTGCTGTGGAGTATTCCTTTACTAAGGGCTATTTTGAAGGTGAAAAGTGGCTGTTCAGACTCTGTTTCAAAAATCTTTGTCTGTTAAATTTTGAACAGCTGAATTTTTCCTTCAGAAGAAATGTATAGGTAATACAAATTTACAAAAAGTTCATGTCATTTTGCCAAAAGTTTATCCTCTAACTTGCATCTTAGAAATAGCCATTTATTTAAATAGCATCCTTCAATATGTGGGGGGTTTGGGCACTAAAATTTAATATGATTTAATCACCTTAATTTAAATGGTTTAGAAACATGGACTTTTGTAATTGCCTTGTAAAAGGCGATTTCATACCCGGGGGAAAATCCTTTTCTAAATAGCCACTGAAAGCCTACGTCAATTTAATATACTTGAGCATCATCATGTCAATCTTCAAAAGTTTCCTTGCATAAGATGTCTAACTGTATGTGTTTAACTCTTTAAAATCTTAGAAATTGTTAACTTATATGTTAGTATACTATCTTTAAAATACACATTACCATTTTATAGGTTTTTAATAAGTTTCTTTACAGATGCCTCTTTAATCACAGTCTGCTAACTATGCACTAGACAAATTTGTAATTTGAATGAATAGATGTCAGGGTTCAGGACCAGATTCTGTGGGTCTTTACTCCATCAAAACATAAATTGAAATAACCTGGAGTTTTGCCTGAATAAGAACCTTGCCCTGGTTTACTAACTTCAGTTTCATGCTACAATTTAGGTTGGCTTCCATTTTTTCAAAAGCCAACAAACCCTTATTATACCATCAGCACACCATATGTTATTCCCCTGCCACATATGTCCTCAGAGGAACAACATATTAGACATACATATGTCAGAACAAACATATTAGAACTAGAAGCCCAGTAGACTGTCGGATTATTCCTTGACAATTCTGCTGTTATGTTTTCTGTTTTGCGAGTATTACCTATGGAGTCATGACTGTTATATTGCCAGAAAGTATGAAACCTGTGTTTTATATAGCACCCTATACAATGTTAGAAGTAGTGAATTATTTAAACATAGGTTGTGGTGTTGCAATTGGCAGTTTTCCATCTTATAGACACTTGCTACTAAAACTTGATTGCTTTTAATGATCAAATTCTGTCCTAAGGCACACAAGGCCGCCCCCAGTGATTTCAGTGGGAGTTTTTGTATGCGTATCTGTATTGGCCCTAAAAATTATTTGTGCCAATTGTTAAAACTATAAGTAAACTGATTAACAAGTCTATTCTCTGTATATTCAGTTTGCAGAGTTGCATTTGCTTGCTCTTCTGGAATAATTAGAAGTTGCTGCTGGGGAATGTTAAAAAAAAAAAATTCTCCTTATAGAACAAAATGTGTACAGTATCAAAGGCACTAAAGAAAAGCTAATGGCTTTCAGTGCTTGACCTGCCTCTTCCCCCTCACAAAAGCAAGCAATAAATATTATTATAAAGCACACTTGGCCCCTCTTCCTGTTTTTCTATGTTCATAACTAAGAAAAATGATTGGTTTAGTTCTGACTTGAATTCCTTTGTTGTAAATTGTTAAACTATTTTTTTAAATGTTGCCTATTGTAAGTATGTGTACAGGTTCCCATATGGCCATGTAAAATATCTTGTGTATATATGTATATATAGTTTGTTTAGCCAAAGATTTTTAACTATGTAAAACTCCAAGTTTATTTTGTATAAACTGTTTGCTTACTGTAAGAGCAATGCAAAAAATAATAAAACCTTGTAAAGTTCACACTTATGTTCTTGTTGATCAAATGTTGGCTTGAAGTGTTTTGTACCATTGTTTGTAATTTATTCAATAAGAATTTTGATACCATATATGCAAAATGTACTGTCTGTAAACCTACAGTCTAACTTGTAAACCTCAGGTAAATGAAAACAATTTGTCGCTAACGGTGTGGCTCCTGCTATGCAGCAGCATTAAAGCTGCTTCTATAAAAAATGAGGATGTTGGGGAAGTTCTTCTCCCTTTCCTCCACCTGAACAATAAACATAAGTGTTTAGCCAGCACTCTGATTACGTGAATTATGTATTGGCTTATTTTTAAGTGAACTATTAATGTGTTAAACATTTATGTGTCTACAAAATGACTAGATGGGAAACTGAGCCCTCCTTTAAAAACACTCAAATGTTTCTTAAAATATTTGAGAATTGTATAGTTTCCTCTCCCTCTTTCCAAAGTGTACGTGTTGCTGCTGTGAGATTAACATCTAAATTTAGTAACACATGAGGAAGATGGTTTTCCATGGAAAGTAGATAATGTAGTAACTTCCCTCTCTCCTCTCAAAAAAAAAAAAAAATAATCATAATCTGACTTGCTATTTAGGAGTAAATCCTTCTATCAGGTAGGAGTATGGAGACACAAGCCACCTCCTATAGATAGAGCTGAACCATTCTGTTGGGTAGAAACTAATACATTCAGTTGGCAATAGCATTAAAGGTTTTTCCACAGCAGAAATTCTACTTGCAGGCATGGTACCTGGGTAGGTTGCCCATACTGAGGCCCTTTTCTTGTCCTCTAATGGATGACCAGATTGCAATTAAATGCCTGTGTCAGCCTACTCAACTCAGTCACATGGGGCTTCGGCTAAGGAGCTGTTTAATTGTGGTGTAGATGCTCAGGCTGGAGCCTAAGCTGTGAGACCTTCTCCCTTTGGGTATGAGTCAATGCACACAGGCCAGCTGCAGGTGTTTAATTGCAGTGTAGACATACCCTGAGTGTACTCCTTTCACATGGGAGGCCTATGCCTCCACTTTTCCTTGGGGTGAGATTGCACAATCCAACTACACTGATCAGGTCTCTGGGTTGCAGCCTCCTGTGTACCAACCAGGACTAATAGAGCAGGTCCAATTGGGGTTGGCTTCTGCAAGGATTTCCCTTTGCAAGTCAGACACAACATATTTGTAGTGTTATAATTTGTTTTGAAGAAGCTGTTTCTATGATTTATTTTTCCCAATAGGTACACACAGCTCAGAGAAGTGTTTAAAAAAAAAACACCTGCATCCATATTCACTTAACTAAGCTTAACATCTTTATCTACAGCTGAGGTGGAGTTGGCTTATTCCCCAGCCTACATGGTTTATAGAGTAGCTCAGTCAGTCTGCTTTTTCACTGATACAGCCTGGCTCACCATTCTGACCACTTTCTCCTCTTTCTTTCTGCCAGGGGCTTTTTTCAAAAAAACAGTGAGGATCTGATCTCAGGCTTATCCTTGGATAGAGTAAAACATCCTAGCCTACCAACTGATGGCCCAGCCCATGTTGTCTTAGTGCCCTTGAAGCTAGGTTCCTGATAGGTAATCAGCCACAACACTTCCTGCTTGGCCCCTTACCCACTGTTTTACAGCCTCTTGATTTAACACTCTGCATTTAGGTAGGCAGTAATACACACTTGAAGAGTGAACATAAAAAATACAGGCATTTCCCCTTAGAGGTGCTGTAGCAAAGTTAGTTGTATATCATTGTGGTGCTCTAATGTGTAATAATCTCATTAATATTATATGGAGATAGGTATATCTCGTAGAACTGGAAGGGACCCTGAGAGGTCATAGAGACCAGCCCACTGCCTTCACTAGCAGGACCAAGTACTGATTTTGCCCCAGATCCCTAAACGGCCCCCTCAAGGATTGAACTCACAACCCTGGGTTTAGCAGGCCAATGCTCAAACCACTGAGCTATCCCTCTCCCCCTAAAATATTTTTCTTTTGGTTCTTGAGTCCAGCAACCCAAGAATCACCCAAAGTCCCAAAAGTCCAGCAACCCAAAAGTCTCTGTCCCTCATCAGTGCAGCCCCAGAGTTCAAAAGTTTATCTGCAGAGTTTTACACACACACACCACCCGGGTGGAAATGGGGAGGCCCGCCACAGGATGTTAAGGGGCACCTTACATGGTCCAAGGCTGACTGCCCCACGTCTCTGTGGGGTTCTGCTACAGCCTTCACCGTGAGCCGCTCCAGCCGTCTCATGAAGTGCTCCGCTCTGCCAGCTGCTTAGCAATATAGCTACAGGCCCCCCCACTAGTTAACACAATGCTCAAGTGATTTCAGTTCTTAGTAATTTTAGCTCTTTAGTGATTTCAGCTCATAGCAGGGGAGCCCCAGTGCTGGTGCACCATTGGCCCAAAGTCAATTCAGCTCAGCAGCCTGAGACTTCTAAGGGTAGGTCTACACTACCCGGTAGTTCGGCAGCAAGCAAATCGAACTTCTGGGTTCACCTTATCGCGTCTTGTCTGGACGAGATAAGTCGAACCCAGAAGTGCTCGCCGTCGACTGCGGCACTCCAGCTCGGCGAGAGGAGTACTGCGAAGTCGACGGGGGAGCCTGCCTGCCGCGTCTGGACCGAGGTAAGTTCGAACTAAGGTACTTCGAACTTATTCACATAGCTGAAGTTGCGTACCTTAGTTTGAATTGGGGGGGTTAGTGTAGACCTGCCCTAAGAGAATCAAAATTAGGTCAGATATTCAACAGTGGAGAGAGAAGAAGAAGGTGCAATTGGTGTTTCGGGGCCCACACCACCACCAGGTACAAATACCTGTCCCCAGCCTCTCTCATTAAGAAACCTCCCTATTGATTATAAGTGGAGATAGGACAGAACCTTGAGGGCTAGCATCAGCAGTGGATGTGAAATATAATAGTGTGTCATTTGGCAGTTATGACTGGACGTAGAAGGCACTTCTTCAGCTACTAGTTAGTTACCAAACCAACAACCCATGATCATTTGTATCAAAAACTTCTAGACAGCTGACAACCTAAAGCCAGCTTGCAATGGGTCATAATTAAAATGCAGCCTTCCTTATAAAGGAAACTTGGAACCTACTTAGGTTGCCTGTAGGGTCCAAGGCACCTGCAATTAAATTTAGGGCATTCTCAGCTTTCCTAGAAAGGTATGAAATTGAGCAGCAAGTAACACGCAGTTCAGCAACAAAAGAGGGTTTCTTGAGATTAGCCTTCCACCTGCTTACGAATGATTGGTAGTCTTCCCTCTCTAAATGTAGTATTGAGCATTCCTGTCCATAAAGTCACTATTGTAAGCAACCACCGTCTAATGCAGGCTAGAGCCATAAGTGATGGGATTCAAGGAAATCAGACTGTATCAACATCTCAGCAGAAAACAAATGTGGCCAATGGATAACAGTCTGCAGGAGAAGGCAGTTCTCATAATCATAAAGGGCTAATACTGATCTATTCATTTGCAAAGGCTATTGCAAAACTATCACAGCATGCAAATGAAGGGACTAGTAGCAGACGAAGGCTATCCACAGTAATTTGTGTTGTCCTTATTTAAAAAGGCTCTGGTGGAGTGGTTGTGGAGTAACACGTCAACCTCAGGCACAGTCCTTGAGTATGCGTTATCTATTTTTTGTTGTAAGAGTATAGTCGTGGTGCCTTTCCTTCCCAATCTATCTCTCTGTTCATGTCTCAGTGGCCACCAGAGTCAAGCTGGGTTCAGTGCGGGGTCAGCGAGTTAAGCACAGGGGGAATTTAGGCTGAGAATTGCAATGCCTAAATTTAAGAGGCCCTGCCACCAAGTGGTAGGTGCCATACACTGCATGGAAAGAGTTAGGCACCTAGGAAGGGAATTCACAGAAGACAGCCTGCTGAGGCGGAGAGTTGGCTATGTTAGCCAGGAGGAAATGCCAAGGAAAGGGGTATGGCCTAACCCTCATCCCTCAGAGAGAAGTAGACACCTAAGCCAGGTCAGATCTGGCTCAGGAAAAAACAAAAAGGTTTTAGTACAGTTTGCCCTTGTTGGCATTAGCTGGCCAATCTGTTACAACAGCTTCAAGTCAGAATTTTAGTATACATTACCTCAGTGGGGTGTTAAATTTAAAGCTTATAGTGGCTGTAAGACTAAACCATAGAACACCCATTGTGCCATTAAAGTATTTTACATATATATATATATATATATATATATATTTCTACCTGATGTTTTAAAGCATAGCTCTTGTTTTGCAACCTAACCTTATCTCTTGATTGGAGGCAGCTATGGCGCTGATGATGTATTGAGGCAGCACTCACTAGAGAAGCATCAGGAAGGTGGTTTGGAAGAGTGGATGAGACAACTCCACAATGACATGTTTCCCAAAACATCTCCCAAGCCTCCACCCTAGATAAAAAATCAAGCCTCCTAACTCATATCTTGCAACCCTGGTTCTCTATTTCCCCATCTTTCAGCTGCCAAGACACTATCAGGCCCCCCCACAACAAAGCCCCACACTTTACCCCACTCCACTGGCACCCTTCCATGGACATGAATTTTACACAGGCCACCTATCAGGCAGTCTCGGTAGAAGGGTGTTTATCTTGGACAGAGTGGGCTGGTATCTATAGGCAACAGCAGCAAATGGATGTAAGTAGTCTAACATTCATTTATCCACTAACTCATCCCAGCCAGGGCTTTGTCAAGCCAGGCCTTAAAACCCTCTAAGGATGGAGATTCTATCACCTCTCTAGGTAACCCATTCCAGTGCTTCACCACCCTCCTAGTGAAATAGTTTTTCTTAATATCCACCCTAGACCTCCCTCACTGTAACTTGAGACCATTGCTCCTTGTTCTGTCATCTGCCACCACTGAGAACAGCCTACCACCAATCCTCTTTGGAACCCCACTTCAGGTAGTTGAAGGCTGCTATCAAATCCTCCCTCTTTCTTCTCTCCTGCAGACTAAATAAGCCCAGTTCCCTCAGCCTCTCCTCATAAGTCATGTGCCCCAGTCCCCTGGTCATTTTCATTGCCCTCCGCTGGACTTTCTCCAATTTGTCCACATCCTTTCTGTAGTGTGGAGGGGGCCCAAAACTGGATGCAATACTCCAGATGTGGCCTCACCAGTACCAAATAGAGGGGAATAATCACTTCCCTCGCTCTGCTGGCAATGCTCCTACTAATGCAGCCTAATATGCCGTTAGCCTTCTTGGCAACAAGGCACACTATTGGCTCATATCCAGCTCCTCGTGAACTGTAATCTCTGGTCCTTTTCTGCAGAACTGCTGCTTAGCCAGTCGGTCCCCAGCCTGTAGCAGTGCATGGGATTCTTCCATCCTAAGTGCAGGACTCTGCCCTTGTCCTTGTTGAACCTCATCAGATTTCTTTTGGCCCAATCCTCCAATTTGTCTAAGTCACTCTGAACCCTATCCCTACCGTCCAGTGTATCTACCTCTACCCCCACATTAGTGTCATCCATGAACTTGCTGAGGATGCAATCCATCCCATCATCCAGATCATTAATGAAGATGTTGAACAAAACCGGCCCCAGAACCGACCCTTGGGGCACTCCGCTTCATACCGGCTGCCAACTAGACATCAAGCCATTGAACACTACCCATTGAACCCGATGATTTAGCCAGCTTTCTATCCACCTTACAGTCCATTCATCCAATCCATACTTTTTTAACTTGCTGGCAAGAATACTGTGGGAGACTGTATCAAAAACTTTGCTAAAGTCAAGGTATATCACATCTGCCGCTTTCCTAATATCCACAGAGCCAGAGCAATCAGGTTGGTCAGGCATGACTTGCCCTTGATGAATCCATGTTGACTGTTCTGATCACCTTCTTCTCTTCCAAGTGCTGGGTTTAGTATAGTTTCATCAGTCCTTCACGCTCTTTTTTTTTTGTGATCAATGGCCCCAAAGTACTCTAAGGGAGGTGGGTAGAGCATGGACACATTATATAAAAGAAAGAGTGATTAGCAACTTCCTTATCTCTTGCTGTATTAGTATAAAATGCAGCAGCTTCTACTGTAGACCAGGGAAGAAAAGATTGAGAGTTTGTCTACACTGAAAGTGCTGCAGCTGTGCCACTGTAGTTCTTCATTGCAGTTGCTACCTATGTGAACAGGAGGGCTTCTCCAACCAGCATACTCCAATCTTCCTAGAGGTGGTAGGACAATGGGAGAATTCTCCCATCAACCTAGTGCCGTTCTACACCAGGGGTTAAGTCGGTTTAACTGCGTCGCTCAGGGGTGTGGATTTTTCACACACCTGAGCAACATAGTTTTACGGACCTAATTTCCTAGTGTAGACCAGGCCTGACTAACTGGTACATAATTTCCCCACATCAACAGATACTTCATTTTTTATAGCTGTGAAGGGCATATAACCTTTATTTTGCTCTCTCAGTACAAGCTTTAAAGACAATGAGACTCCTATTTCCTTGAACAGATTTCCCGAAGCAGACTCATTCAGTGAGATGGTGAAGGTCACCCATTCCTGACCTTGAATAGTCATCTAAGTGGTTATGATTTTCTATCATAACCTAAGTGGAGGTGATTTTTCTATCATTTTCCCCCACACACTCTACAAATCCCAAGATGAAACTTTATCCCTTATAACCCAGGAAACCTTTCACAAAAAATAAACCCAGAAAAGCCTAATGACAGAGAGGAAAAAAAGATACTAACATTTCTGTCTGTCCTACAGTCAAACCCAGCTTCTTTCTACCCCCAAACAAAAATAGCCCATAGCCAGGGCCGCCCAGAGGATTCAGGAAGCCTGGGGTCTTCAGCGGCAGGAGGCCCCCGCGCCGAATTGCTGCCGAAGACCCGGCACTTCGGCGGTGGGTGTTCAGGGCACTTCGGTGGCGGGTCCTGGAGTGGAAGGACCCCCCGCCGCTGAATTGCTGCCAAAGACCTGGAGCGGAAGAAGCTCCAGGGCCCCGGGCCCCACGAAAGTTTTCCAGGGCCCCCGGAGCGAGTGAAGGACCCCGCTCCAGGGGCTCTGAAAAACTCTCGTGGGGGCCCTGCGGGATCCGGGGCAAATTGCCCCACTTCCCCCCCCCCCGCCCGGGCGGCCCTGCCTATAGCAGTGGTTCTCAACCAGGGGTATGCAGAGGTCTTCCACGGAGTACATTAACTCATCTAGATATTTGCCTAGTTTTACAACAGGCTACATAAAAAAGCACTAGTGAAGTCAGTACAAACTAAAATTTCATACAGACAATGACTTGTTCATACTGCTCTATATAGTATACACTGAAATTTAAGTACAATATTTATATTTCAATTGATTTATTTTATAATTATATGGTAAAAATGAGAAAGTTAGCAATTTTTCAATAATAATGAGCTGTGAAACTTTTGTATTTTTATGTCTGATTTTGTAAGCAAGTAGTTTGTAGTTTTTAAGTGAGGTGAAACTTGGGGGGTACACAAGACAAATCAGACTCCTGAAGGGGGTACAATAGTCTGGAACTGTTGAGAGCCACTTCCCTATATCATCACCCTTAAGTCCTGAACCAAAACAATTATATATTTTCTGGGAGCCTAATTTTATTAAAGGCACATCACAGTGCTGTTACAGATTTGCGTCTGGGGACTTTGATGAAGTTATTTTTGCCAAGTGAAATTCTCAGCTTCCAGACACCACCACCAATCTCAGTCACAAAATTACTTCCTAAACAGGGTATCAGCCATGAGTAGCGACTCTCCTTGATGTGGTCAGAGTTACAGATGGAGGAGGTGCCACAATGTGGCACAGCGAAACTATAGGCTCCTTTGTTCCTGGATCTTAGCAGGCTCTAGATGGAAGAGATCCCACAAGATTGCCAATAGGGCTATAGATGGGAGAGGCAGCACAGCAGTGGTTACAGGAAGAAAAAGATCAGTATAAATAAGTTTGCCCCTTTACAGATGTTTACATTTCCACAGCTGTCTGAAAAGGGAAGTTGCCTTCACCCAGGAAGATGAGCGTAGGGGCTGGTCCACACTAACCCCCCACTTCGAACTAAGATACGCAACTTCAGCTACGTGAATAACGTAGCTGAAGTCGAAGTATCTTAGTTGGAACTTACCGCGGGTCCACACGTGGCAGGCAGGCTCCCCCGTCGACTCCGCGTACTCCTCTCGCCGAGCAGGAGTACCGGCGTCGACAGCGAGCACTTCCGGGATCGATTTATCGTGTCTAGACAAGACGTAATAAATCGATCCCAGAAGATCGATTGCTCACCGCCGGACCCGGAGGTAAGTATAGACGTACCCTGAGAGTCAGAACACTGTTTCATAGAGTATTGTGGCTTATTTACAGGATTCTGCTTCGGGTAGTATGATCAGCAGTAGAGTTGTTCAGGATGCGTTTGTCTCATTTAAGATATTCTCTTGCAGCTCCTGCACTTTCTTTGTAAATGTTTGGTTTCATAGGGGACAGTTTCGCAATGCATAAAGTAGTGGGCCAACCAGGGAAGAAACTATCCAAGATCCACTTCTTTCCACTTCTTAGCCTGCTGAAGCTGGGAAGAATTTAGACACTGTCCCTGGCTTTGGACCTCTAGGCAGGCATGCTAGGTATAGACCTCATGACTGACACCCCCTCTTGGCAATGAAGACCCCCAATGGTCCAATTGCCTAGTCTTGAAGCTTGTGCCACCTCTCCCAAGTCTCCCCAGCAGCTATTACATATTCTCCAGAATCCCACCGTAGGCATGAGCCTTCTGTTTCACAGTTCATCTGTTATGGGGTACATGATAAAGTCCAGCAAAACATACACATGGCTGTACTTTGCACAGGAGTCTAAATACCCCATTGCTCTTTGCTAAGCCTGAAAGAAAGAGAATTTTAGGCAAAATAAACATACCTACATGCATTTTCCCTGCCTTGGTTTCCTCACTACTCTGGAAAGTTCTTCAGGTGTTGGATGTAAATGTAAACAAAATGTCTCGCGGCCCACCAGCAGATTATCCTGATGGGCCACGTGCCAAAGGTTGCCGACCCCTGGGCTAGAGTTTAGGTGCTACTTTCACTTGGAGGCTGGTAAATTGCTAACTTTGGAGTGAGGATGCAGGCTAAATCACTTGAATGCTGATAGTCCTCTAGTGGCTTCCCACTATTCCCCCATGTGCCCAGAAGTACTGACAAGTTCTCCCACAATTCACTGGTAAAAAATCATATTGGTTCTTAGTTTACCGCAGCACAAGGGAACCATGGGATACACTCCCAGAAGTCCCCCATGGGGGAGGGCAGCACCAATGAGGATGTAGTAACCCGGGTATGGCCTTGCAGTGTGGCTGGTCACACCCAGGCTAGGCTAACTCGGGTGCCAATCGAACCACGTATGCTGTGGCTCAGTTCTTCATCTGTAAAATCTATATCAGACCCAAAAAAAATGATAGTGGAAAGGAAGTGCTATTTAGACTGCAAGCTCTTTGGGATTTATAATGTGTTTGTACAAAGTCTAGTGAAATGGAGCCTAGATCTGAGTTGGGGCCTCTGGGCACTACTGTAGTACAGCTAAATAAAACAAGGAAAGCCCAATGTGTCTTCATGAGGAATGGCTGAAAAATGCAGCATCTATGTCCAGGGTGATTGTAGGAAAAGGCTGTCATATTACATCTGCTGGAGAAGGGAGAGGAAATGGAATAAACAAGAGATAATGGAGTTAAAGACAAAAGGTGAGGAATTTAATTTTTAGTTGTACATTTACAGTCAGTCATTGTGACAGAGAGCACAGTTAGAAAAAAATACATGGAAAATATTACTGACATTGTGGAACTGAGATTGTGAAACTGAAGTGGGAAGTGATCCACATAAGAACCTCTCTCAAGAAATATTCCACTTTATGGAGGATTAAAAAAAAGAGAAGCCCTGTGCTAAAGCAAATATACTATGCTGCAGAAAAACATTGTGAACTTTGCACCTCACACCGCATCTTTGAAAATCTGGGTCTCTTTGGATCACAAACACAGCATCAGAATTTCTTAACTGTCAGGAAAACTGTGCAGCTAACAAAAGATTCTGAATAGTCTTTTACGGGTTTCCACTTTCATATATATCCATGTTCAACTGCCTATAGTTTCAAAGTATCCCCCTAACAGATGCTAATTTAACTCACTAGGCAACAGACTGTGAAATCGGACATGACCGATTGATCACTCACCATTGATTCACATGGAAACTAATGGAATGTAAAGAAAACATATGAATCTCTAGCACAGTAAAGGGAGGTTATTTATTCATTTTACAAAATAAACTTTCATTTATGAATCGGATCAGCAAGAAGGCATAGCCTTTGTGGATTTGAAGAAAATAATTAGCAGGGACGTTATAAAGCATTGAAGTACATGCTGAGCCTTGGGACATGACTTTGTTAGAAGCCACTGACTAAAATAATTGCATGATAATTCTGGCTAGGGGCACCATTCCATCACCAGCTGATCAAACTCTGCATATATAGTTTGGCTCAGTGATCCCAGCATTCACATTCACAGAACTATGAATTGTGTTCAGCGTGCCAACTGTTCCACATCTATGTTTTTGGTCTTCAAAAACAAACAAACAAACTAAAAGAATATCAATTTCAAAGGAAGCTCTCTGGGCTATAACATTCAGCAACAGTCTAGAATCCATCTGTAATGTTCTAAGCTACTAATAACCAAGAAATTTCTCATAAGGTAAGCAGCAGAAAAATATCTTAACTCATGTATGGGGAAAGTGTGGAGCAGACAGATATGTGTGTGTGCTTGAAGTGAAGACATCCAAATTAAAACATGTAGAAATAATACAGAAAAAGAATTTGTAAATTAATATTTCACTTTTTGCATAGAAATTATCCTTCGGAAAAGCTGGTAACTTAATCAGCAGTGATCTTGTAAATACTTTAGTGATAGGTTATAACAGCAGTCCATGTATCTTTAAAATATCTGTTAGAATTTAACCGGTTTGTAACTCAGCCTTTGCAAATCATAGTGGACAAAACTGACACACATTCAACTGAGAAGTGATTTTTTTTAATTACGTAAAAGAATCAAACTAAAATTTAATTAGAAAATAAATCAATAAAAATGCCAAACTCACTTTTCCCCACAAGACAAATTGATTTTCCTCAATAATTTTTGTGCATGACTTTTAAAAGTTTAATATAAAAATAAAAATCACATTTGGACAACCTGTAATGTCACCTGAGCCTTTTTGGTATTTCAAAAAGTGTAATTAGAAATGTCCAAGATATATAATAGCTATTGTACTTTTCATAATTTAAGAAAAAAAAATTAAAAAATCTCACCATTGTATCGTAAGGGGATTTTTTCCCTTCGCACCCAGCTACTTCGACTCTGAGACTGATATTAAAGATCAGATTGTTAAAAGGCACCCAGATAATACCACTGAAAGCAAGTGAGTTAGGGACACTGGAAAATTACTATTGCAACAATATTGCTGATCCTTTCATTTTAGGTCTTAACACGGTTTTAGCTTTTTCTCTAGAATGATGGTTTTCATAAAAAGACTAGGTTTTCCATTGCAGGGAGAGCCTTCACCATATAAACCACATTGTTGTTCTGCCAACCCAGCCATTCAAGTAAATGGTCTTCAAATAATATCAGCAGTAAAAGTGTGAACTATACCAGAGATTCTAGGATACAGCTATTTAAATACTGGCAAAGGCAAGCTAAGAACCAAATGCTTTGCTAGAGTCAAGGCAGTATGTTCATGCCCCTCTATGTCCTCCCCAGAATGGATGCTTTGGCCTCCCATTAGCCAAAGGACATTATTGCTATTCTTCCTCTGCTAGAAAGATGCTAGGTTTCCCCTGCCTCTTCTTTCTTGGCATTAAAAGAAGGCTTTGTCTCCCCTTTGCTGTTGCATCTACAAGCCAGCACCTCACTTAGCAGGGCAGGCACCAGGCACCAGCGAACGAAGCAGATGCTTGCGGTCTTTGGTGGCAATTTGGCAGCGGGCCCCTCAGTCCCTCTCGGAGCAAAGGACCCACCGCTGAATTGCCGCCGAAAAAGCCTGGGCAAGCCCTATCGCTTAGGGCCTGATCCAAAGCCCACTGACTTCAACAAGCATTAGATCAGGCTCTTGCAACCCAGCAAATGTTACATAAGATTTCTTAGTTTCACTGCTGCACCTTCCATAGGGTGAATCACCTTTCCAGGGAAGCTGTGCAGTAACATAATCTGATCCATCAGCAAACACCGCTAAGGAATACACAGCCCCTTGAATGCCTTAGGAGTGGAAGCTTGTGATTAGGTGTATCACTGGATCTCCCACTTTACTGCTGGATATTTTATAATTTGATTGAATTCACTGAGGTCTAGGGGTGTTTGCTAACATGGCATTACTGTTGTTGTTGAATTCAGACTATGAATCTCATTTGCAAGATCTGAAAAATAGGTCACGCAGTGCCCATTAAAAAAGCTTGTGATGTAACATTTTCTAGTGAAAGTTTCAGAATTTGCCAAACCTTTTCACCCCCCAGATTTCTGTGTATTCTGAAGTTATATAGTAATATAGTTAATGTAATAGAAATCTGTTATATAACATAAGAAATACCAATACAGTATTCCACAAAGAGAGGGGAAATTCATTACTATTTTCTTCTGAAGAGTTCCAATGTCTCTGGTTTTGTGGATAACTGGAAAAATAGAGTGGAGCAGAGAAGGTATCCCAGATACATCAGGAAAGCTAAGAGAATACCAGGAATAATTAGGTTTCCTGAACAAATTCTCAGTGTCAAAAGGAAGTTCAAGTGAGGATTCAAATGGTCAGGAAAACAAACTTTCTCAGGTTCAGGACAGAATTTCTGGTCTAAATCAGAGAGCTAGAGAAAAGGACCAGAATAACCAAGTGTCTGAATGGTTAAGGTATTCACCTGTAATGTGGGATACCGACGTTGAAGTCCCCGTTCCAATCTTGGAGGGTGAGGGTGGTTAGCCTCTCCCTCTCAACTTTTCATTCAATATTTTTGAAATGTCTGTTTCATTCCACACTGGAATGAAAACAAATTCCAAAATCTCAACCATTTTTCCATGAAAATTAAATTCTTGTTTTCCGGTCTTCCCTAACCATAAAGGATGTAGAAGGAAAAGAAAAGTCCAGAGCAGCTGGAAATGCTGAGAGAGTGTCCCAAAGAGGATAAAAAATGTGAAGATGGCTAGAAAGACTGAAAGAATGTGGCTTATTAGTATAATGCATGTTATTGAGAGTTTTCAGCCAAGACTATAAATACTGTAACAATGAGCCATTGTCAGAATTCTTATTTTTTGCCAGCAGGAAACCACTTCTGCCATCTACTGGTTGTGTTATCTCTATGGTTAGAGACAGATACCACTCTCAAGACCTCCCCCACTCCCCACTGCCTCCTGCTTTCTTTAAAGACCCATTTGGAGGGATAATTGGGTATTATTTTAAATAATTAAAATGTATGATGGTTCAGGAATGATTTTAATAGCTTCACCTTTTATCTCTACATACATTACTTTGTTTGTGTTGAAGTTTTGGGAGATAAAACATTCCAGCAGATCTTTTATCCATTTATTAAAAGGTTAAGCAAGCAGTTAGAAAACAAATGTGAGTTTAAGCAAAACGTCACTAGCTAATTTAACTTATCAAGTTTACAATAAAAATGCAATCATCGAATCAAGATTATAATTAAAGTATAAGCAATACATTGATGGTTTAATTTATCTGGCTCACCAATTACTACAGTAAGTAACTACATTGAATGATTATAAACAAATTAAGGAAAACATTCCTAGTATGTCACAGGAAGGTTAAGGGGATAAACTGTTCCCTTTGATTTCAGCAATTTTGCTAGGCATCTGTTAAAAGCAAGAGCTAGTTCTTGCCTTGGTTTTAAGGAAGTACAGCTCTTAGAATGATTTCCTAGTAACTTCCTCTTTTGGCTTTCTCTTGTTGAGTTTTACTGTTCACAGAAACTACATCAAACTGTGGTTTATTTAATCTGTTTCTCCACCCCGCTTGAACACAATGCCCACATCTTTCTGGCAGTCTGGCACAAATACAAAATTATTTATAGAATCCCATACTCTGCATCTTTAGAATGACACTCATTTAACCCAGAGATCGCTTGCTGTTTAGGTAACAGACTAAGGGGTTTAGTGTCTACTTTGGGGAACAGTTAGTGACAAACAAAGAGAAAGACACACGCACTTGTACTAATGGGACTTGGAACTATTCTAATGTTCTTGAATTGCTCTGCAGAGGATTTTCACACGTTCTTAAAGTCTTCAGTTCACATGACTGGTATTAGTTTGGAACTAAGTTGATATTTACTGGTATCATTAGGATGAAATGAAGATTTTTTTGCATGTGGGCGAGGGAGAATTTGGTCTCTCCTCTCTCTCAGTTGTAGACTTCAGGCTTGGCTTAGCAGAAGGTCAGAGTCTTTCACCTCTTATTCTTTGGATGGCAAGTCCAGGGAAGAAAACTGAATATACCACTCTGGGTGTCCTTGTTGATGCAAGAGATCGCCTCCCTCCCTTTCTGTCTACATAGCTTAGTCTTTTATAGTGATCAATGTCCTTACTCCGCCTCAGGGAATATGTCAATATCTTCACAGGCCAGTTAGATGTTAAAGGCTGGTAGTTGTAATTTGATGTGAGCCAAAGACTTGGCATCTTGATCTTGAAGTCACATCAAAGATTCTAAGTTAAAGTGTGAATGTCTTTAACAATAACCACAAATGGATGTCTCTTGAAAACAGGATACAAGAAAGTACCATGTGTTAAGGAAATGATAGACTTTCACTTAGGCCCAAGACATCACTGTCTTCTTTGTTTAAATATAATTAATAATTTGTCAGTGTTTACTTACCCACACATTCCCACACATCCTCATGACAGAGAGTTAAGACACTGGGAAAAGAACTCTAAGAGGTGGGACAAAGTCTATGGCAAGTGGATGACATTATTCTATTAACCTTTTGCCTACAAACCAGAAAGCTGCTTCAAACATCTCCTAGTAATTGAACTTTCATTAAACATTTGGCCAACTAAAGTTACTCAAGCCTAAATTGAAATATGGCTTAGGTTCCCTACACAGATAAACCCACTTGTTTTTCCTCCTCCAAAGGTTGAGATGTTCTCTACTCCTAGGATGCTCTATCAGAACTTGGCAGTGAAAAACAATTTATAACTTCATTTAAACACTGTTTGTATGAGAAGAAACGAAACACATAAAGGAAGAATATTCGAACATAATCTCAAAGTCTCAGGCTAGTAAAAGCCACACTTGTACATCTTCCACTTTGCCTACGCTAAGGAATTTTAGCAAAAAATTCCCACCAGTGCTAGGTCTAGTTCAGCTGAACTGGTGTAAGCACAAGTGAGAGCCCTAGTGTAGATGAGGTTCCAGTGGCTTCCAGTATTTTACCATGTTAGTGAAATATAAGGGAAGTGATACTGAATATAACATCCATGTTCACATTACATTTTTTTTAAATATCAATTTGGGAACTTATATGAAGTTCCCACAAAATCTCCATAACCGGCTGCACTGAGGTGCCTCAGAAACCAAGGGCTCTTGTTGCAGAATTTAGGTCCCATTTGGTGAAGAGCACAAGGGCCTTTGGACTTCAGCTAATTAAATGGATTTTCCCACACTCACTGTTAAAAATCTTTATATCACTCAGTTGTGTTCCTCATTCTATCTGTAAAGATACTCATAAATCCTAAAATTAGTGATCAAGCCAAAACCCCATTGACTTCTGTAAGACTTTGCCCTAATAAAATCTAAGCCTTCCTCCCCCCCCCCACCCCCCGCAAATTCTTTGCATGTGAGTATTCCTGTTGAATTTAATGAGACTACCCAGAGGTGTAAAGTTAGAAATGTGCTCAGAATGAATGAATATGAAAACTTCACATTTGTGCCCATAGATGGTAGGAAGCCATGGGATGAAAGGGTCTATTACAGATGTAAGGTACTAGCAATAAAAGTCTCATGTCAGGCCTACTTTTCAAAGTACCGTCAATGAGCTTAGTTTGCCTGCCTGAGTTATCGCCACACTGCCGTAGCTGTCTCATATTCAAAGCCAAAGCCGGCGCCACTGCCACAGAAATTGAGTGGGTGAAGCTGCTGCCAGCTATAGCATGATAATATGAACAATGATAATGAAAAAGAAAATCAACTGCTTCAATAATAGTAAGGATGTGATGTAAACCAATAAGTGAGGAAACAGCTTCAAAAGTTTATTGCTGAAAACAGCCTCTAAGGGCTTAGTACGATCTTGCTTTTGCATCTTTCACCCCCCTCCTTAATATGATGTTAATTTTGTGTGTGTATTAATGAGCCATTGATTGGAAAACTCATGAACTTCTAAAATCTCTTCCCGTATGGGTATATCATAAAGAAATATGAAAAAACATTATTGAACACAGCTGAAAATCTCCAGTTCCTATAGAAATGCAGCTTAGTGGGGGATGCTTTAATGACATGGGATTTTCCATTTCAGACATGAGCCTCTGATGATGGGGGATTGGAACTTGCTAGGCAGCATCCTCGAGGAAGTGCACATCCACTCCACCATCGTGGGAAAAATCTGGCTCACTATCCTTTTCATCTTCCGGATGCTGGTGCTGGGAGTGGCTGCTGAAGATGTTTGGGATGACGAGCAGTCTGAATTCATTTGTAACACTGAGCAACCTGGCTGCAGCAATGTCTGTTATGACAAAGCCTTCCCCATCTCTCTGATCAGATACTGGGTGCTTCAGATCATCTTTGTCTCTTCCCCATCCCTAGTGTACATGGGACATGCACTTTATAGACTTAGGGCCCTTGAGAAAGAGAGGCAGAAGAAGAAAACCCATCTGAGAGCCCAGCTGGAAGAGCTGGAGCCGGTCCCGGAGGAGCACAAGAGAATGGAGAGGGAGCTGAGGAAGTTAGAAGAACAGAAGAAAGTGAACAAAGCGCCCTTGAGAGGGTCCCTATTGCGCACCTACGTCCTGCATATCTTGACCCGCTCAGCGGTGGAAGTGGGCTTTATGATAGGTCAGTATCTTTTATATGGGCTTCAAATGTATCCCCTCTACAAATGCACTCGTCCTCCGTGCCCTAACACGGTAGATTGTTTTGTGTCTAGACCCACAGAGAAGACCATCTTTATGATTTTCATGCATAGCATCGCAGCCGTCTCCCTGTTCCTGAACATCCTGGAGATTATCCACCTGGGGATAAAGAAGATAAAGAAGACCCTGCATGGGAGGCAGAGAAGAGAGGCAGCGATGGCAGAGGAGACAAGCATTTGCACCTTGAAGAAGAACTCAGTGGTGCAGCAAGTTTGCATCATGAGCAATTCCTCCCCCCAGAGCAGCTATAAACTGTTGCCAAACCAGCAGGGTGGGCTGCCTGTTTACCTGCCCCCAGTACAAGGATACAAAGTGCTTCAGGCACCTGCTGATCCCTGCCAGAGGCCAGGAGGGATGGGTGCTGAGCAGCGCCGGTGCAGCACAGACAGGCCTAGAAGCGAGCAGCACCATGGACAGGTCCCTCGTCTCTACAAGCACCCGGAGCACCCCCGGGAAAGGGAGCAGCACTACAGACAGCTCCCCAACCAGCACCTGGGACAGCCATCCCGACACCCTTCCTCCAGCAGCGAGGAGACCCACAAGCAGCCCCAGCAGGGCATCGAGAGCTGCCCAGGGAGCGAACAGCACATCCCGGAGCCGCCCAGGAACGCTGTGCAGCCGGCCAAGACCCCCACTAGTGCCGGTCCGCTGGAGATTCCCCAAGCCCTCCGCAATGTACTCCGCAAACACAGCCGGGTGGGCAGCTGCAAAGACTACGGGGACGATCGCGGTGACTCTCCGGACAGCGGGCACTATCAGGGCAATCGCAAGGCCAGCTTCCTGTCCAGGGTGCTGTCCGAGAACCAGCTGGCCAGTGACTCGGAGAGCTCCGACTCCAGGAACGGCTCCAGCTCTGAAGCCAAATGCAGAGAGGAGAGCAGCCCACCCATCACCCCACCACCCCCTTCTGCAATGGGACGCAGAATGTCCATGGTAAGTAACGCCAAGTGTCCTGCTCTCTAGTGTGAGTTACTGCTCCTTGGAAGGTGTCTGAGCCTGAGGCAGGCCTCAGGATGGCCAGGCTGTGGCTGGGGAGTTGTTTGGATACAGTGACAAACGACATACCTGGCTTCATGCTAGTAGAGGGCCAGAGCCATCAATGGATAAATGGCAAAGGGATTGAAAAGAAAAAGACGCCATTATTTCCTATACATGCCTCACAATTCCTGGAGGTTTCAAATCAAACTATCTCTCTGCTTAACTGGGATTGTCTTTTGTCTCTAAAGTGAATATTATCAGTAACAGATCATTCATCATTTTATTGGCTTTGGTCACTGAGGTTTCTTATATATTTAAACTATATAAATATATCCCCCAATTGATCTTTAAAGGATTTTACCATATCCTAGTAGAGGTTCATTCCAGTACAAGAAATTAAATTAAAATCCTGTCCCCACTGAAATCAATGAGAAAATTCCCCTCAAGTTGAGGGGGCAGGATTTCTCTTGGACTGTATCTTTGGGTTAAACTATTGCCTAAATTAGATTGTTACGTCTTTATCAAAAATATAAAATTTCTACTAGATTAGGGTTTTTTTTTTTGCCATAAAACACTGAATAATACAGCAAGTGGGTAATTTCATATTTAGCAACTGTTCATATTCCAAAACCACACAAGCTGTCTGAAACTAGCTTGTTTACTTTCGATTTTAATAAACAATTGTAATTTGGATCCAGATGCCAACAAAGTTGCATTTTAAAATAATTTAAGCTCAGCGGTTGCAAACCCTTAGTGAGGCGCACTGGCATGGGGCGGGGGAGGGGGGGGCACAGATTTCAATGAGAATACTCCAGTAAGAATGGATTTGCAGACCTTCAGATACTATCTTATACATTCTGAAGCAAAAATTATTTTAAAAGAAAACAAGCTTAATTTCAAAACACTGTGGGCCCTCTAACACGTCATTCCATTCCCCCCTATTCTTTAATAACTACCCTTTTTACACATCTGAACCTCTGCCAAACAAGCAGAAAGTATATTTGTACATTATTCAGCACATTACCATTTGTATCCACCAGTTTCAATTGTGCCAGAGTTTCTATAACATATAGACAATCAGCAAATACCATACAGAAGAAAATATTCATTCTCTTAAATACAATATCATCATTTTCCCTTTGTTGTTTCCAAGATTGCCTGGAGAGAGGGCTCAGAGTCCATCTTGCTGGTTTTCTATGAGGCTAAGGTCTCTTTTCTCCTCAGCAACACAGACTATCACAAGCAAATCATACCTGTCCTCTGCTCCCTACAGTGACTTGCCATAGAATTTTGAATCAAGTTCAAGGTCTGGGTCCTTATCTTCAAGGAGCTCTATGGCCTGGGCCCAGAATATCTGAAAAACTGCGTACTGCTCCAGGATGAAGACATTGGATAACAACTATGATGCTCTGGCACAGTGGGACTTTCTATGATAAGGGTAAAGCTCATCCGTGCAGGAGTCAGAGCTTTTTTCTATTTGTTTGTGGAATGAACTCCCGCAGGAACTAATGACAAACCTCCCATTACAAGTACAAAGTGCATTTTCTTTGACCTTGCTATATAAATACATAACAACAGGCATATTTCTAAAACACAAACCAAAACCCCTACCAAAACAAGACACTCCACTGCACATGTTTTTCCCATGGAAAGAGGATGAAAGATCAAACAATACATGACAGATGTTAGTCATGCTGCTTAATGCACTACTGGTAGGCATTCAGATACTATGATGATAAGTGCAGCATAAGGACTGGAATATAATAGAATGGGATTATTTAAAAGATAATCAATAAAAACCAGAACAAACATGACAGAACTTAAGCAGCATCTTAATGAAAATTAATGAAAGTCTTGCCTGCCATTCTTAAATACTGGACATGACAGTATCTGCTATTTTGCCTTTTGGGCCAGGTCTTCTAAAGAAATATAAAAAAGAAGAACAGGAGTACTTGTGGCACCTTAGAGACTAACAAATTTATTAGAGCATAAGCTTTCGTGGACTACAGCCCACTTCTTCGGATGCATCTATGCTATGCATCCGAAGAAGTGGGCTGT